>NC_073338.2:42240000-42525000 GCF_027580225.2 Misgurnus anguillicaudatus | reverse complement strand
ATCATATTGTGCCCCTGAAATCCGCCCCGTGTCACCATAGGAACACGGCTTGTTTCCATGGTGACAATTGAAGTTTGCAATTATGACCCTGCATCAACAGGTGAGAGTCAATTACTGTCACCCCTATTCTACCCCACTTTCCCTCACACACATACACATTGTTTCCAGCTTTTATGTGTGTTACACAAGCCAGATATTCAAGAGCCTGATCCAGATAATTTATGTGACTCAAGCTGAGATCATAAATACGGCTAGAAGCAACAGCTTGAGAGAACATTCTTGAACCCAAGAAGAGATGCACTTAGACTGGTCAGAACCTTTCATTCCCCAATGCATAGCTTTTAGGAGACCATAAAAAAGTCAGCACTACCAACTTATGATTATGTTCAGCTGGAATTGTGCTTGGTTTATGAAACAACTATATATTTGTTTGGAATTTGAACCTGGGAACCGAGGTTGCGAAATAAGAAATGTGTCAATATGTTTACAGGAAAAGTATACATGTGCAGCATAGGCTACAGATGAAATCGATTTGGCTTGCGATTCATTTTGATCGCAGACTTTGACATGGTTGAGATTTCTTCTGAAACTTCAAAGGAGATTTTTGGAGAAGCATCGTGCCAACAGAAACAATGCATATTTCATTTGTGATTTTTCCTATAGGTGGGTGCGATTACACAGTACACTGAACTCTTTCAAAAGATAAAGAGTCATTTTGTTTTCCATGACCTCTTTATCTTCTTAGATCATCTACAAATTATACACATTTGAACAAAACGGCTAGATCTAGATGCACAGGACACTCAGAAAAATGGTCCCCATAGTTGTCACTGGGGTAGTCTCAGCCTCAAACGTCACGCCCACAGATTGTTGGCTAAACATCTGATGTTTTTGGTACACTTTTCTGGAAACCATGTGGGAATGTCGAATTCGTCTTTGATTGGTTGAAATAAACCGGATTTCCAGGAGACGCGAGTGTCGCGATTAGTTTCGGTCCCTGGAAAACAAAGCTCTGACGTTCCATTGAGGAAGAGAATCAGTCGTGTTCACGTAGATAATAATGACAAGTTATCATGATCAGCTTAACATTGAGTTCTCAAAAATATGCAAAGTTCGCGGCATAAACTCCCTAAAAGACGTCCAAGAGTTTTGGTTGAGGCAGTTAGTGGAGTCAAAAAGTTTGGTTCTCCTGAATTGTTACAAAGTATAGAGATATGTTTCAAACAGACGTTTAACGGGAGCGTCTCATTGGTGTGGCTGTTGATGAAGTGCACAATGTTATTCTATGGTGAGTAATGTTGTTTATTTAGGTTTGTTTAAGATGCTATTCGGTTGCGGCTGGTTATTTCAATAACTGACTTGTTGCCTGCAGCCGGCTCGTTATTGTGGGGAGTCCGAAACGTGACGCTAGACGAAAAAAACTGTGATATATAGAAAAAGCAGCCAAAAACACCAGACCTCCAGTATTGAAGGTGTGGCTACGCGAAACTATCATTGGGGCAGTACCCTTTATAGAGGTCCTAATATGTACTATTATACATTTGGTAACAATATGTACCTCTGAGGTACTAATATGAACGTTTTAGGTGTAATAGTAGTGCCCTAGTGACAGCTAGGAAGCATTTTCTGGCAATTACAGTGGGTGTGAAAAATGTTGTCCCCCTTCCTGATTTTTAATATTTTTGCATGT
This sequence comes from Misgurnus anguillicaudatus, assembly GCF_027580225.2. NCBI lineage: Eukaryota > Metazoa > Chordata > Actinopteri > Cypriniformes > Cobitidae > Misgurnus > Misgurnus anguillicaudatus. The sequence goes on along the minus strand of NC_073338.2, from coordinate 42,523,310 downwards.
TTGTCACACTTTAACGTTAAAGATCATGAAACAAATTTAAATATTCATCAAAGACAACACAAGCAAACACAACATGCAGTTTTTAAATTAAGGTTTTGATTTTAAAGGGAAAACTAAATCCAAACCCCTATTATGTAAGTTAACATAACTTAACTGTGGAGTTCGGTTACTCTGGCCACACCTGTTCGCAATCAAGAAATCACTTAAATAGGACCTGCCTGACAAAGTGAAGTAGACCAAAAGATCCTCAAAAGCTACTCACCATATTGAGAAATTCAGAAAAAAATGAGAAAGTAATTGAAATCTATCACTGAAAAAGGTTATAAAGCCATTTCTAAAGCTTTGGGACTCCAGCGAACCACAGTGAGAGCCATTATCCACAAATGCCGAAAACATTAAACAGCGGTGAACCTTCCCAGGAGTGGCTGGCTGACCAAAATTACCTCAAAAGCGCAGCGACGACTCATGCAATAGCTAAAAAAAGGTCCCACAACAACATCCAAAGAACTGTAGGTCTCATTTTTGCCTCGTTAAGGTAACTGTTCATGACTCCACCATAAGAAAGAGACCGGGCAAAAATGGCCGGAGTTCCAAGACAAAAACCAAGTTTTCCCAAAAAATATCTTGATGATCCCCAAGACTTTTGGGAAAATACTCTGTGGACTGACAAAACACACATTGAACTTTTTGGAAGGTGTGTGTCGCTTTATGTCTGGCGTAGAAGTAACACATCACTTTAGAGAAAAGAATATCATACCAACAGTAAAGTATGGTCGTGATAGTGTGATGGTCTGGGTTTGTTTTGCTGCTTCAGGACCTGGAAGACTTGCTGGGATGAATTGAACCCTGAATTCTGTTGTCTACCAAAAAATCCTGAAGAACAATGTCCGCCCATCCGTTCGTGGCCTCAAGCTAAAGCGAACTTAGGTTCTGCAGCAGGACAATGATCCAAAACACACCAGTAAGTCCACCCCTGAATGGCTGAAGAAAATCAAAATGAAGACTTTGGAGTGTCGTAGTCAAAGTCCTGACCGCAATCCTATTGAGATGTTGTGGCATGACCTCAAAAACCCTACAATATGGCTGAATTACAACAATTCTGCAAAGATGAGTGGACCAAAATTCCTCCAAAGTGCTGTAACAGACTCATTGCAAGTTATCACAGACGGTTAATTGCAGTAGTTGCTGCTAAGGGTGGCCAAACCAGTTATTAGGTTTAGGGGGCAAGCACTTTTCAACACAGGACCATGTGTTTGGATTTTGTTTTCCCTTCATAATAAAACCTTCATTTAAAAACATGTTGGTTTTACTTGTGTTATCTTTGATTAATATTTAAATTTGTTTCATGATCTGAAACATTAAAATGTGACAAACATCTAAAAAAATCAGGAAGGAAGCCAACATTTTTTCACACCACTGTAACTGTCTACCGGTAGTTTTATTTAAAAAGCACACACATCAGAACTAAAAAAAAAAGTTCGAATTTATCACTGTTTATCGGAGGATTAGATAGGAAGCATTTGGAGTGACCATGCACCATTCGAACTGCAGCCTTATCTTCGCTTCACCGTGGTAATATCATCAGTCCACACAGAAATCCCCTCAAATGTCAAATAAATGTCACAGCACGTACGTACGCGCCTGTGTGCACTGCGACATATCTGGAAATCTGGATTTATATCTGGATGCACTGCGAATAAAAAGATTTCATGCAATAAAGCAAAGAGAAAAGCACAAGGATGACGAGCGCCCGAGAGAGAAAGAAACCATCCACTACTGTCTGACAGATGTCAATGCATTTCTGGATATAAACAGACACTGTGTGTTTGTATAATGTGATGCTGGTGTTCACAAATAGTCTGAAAAACAGTGATAAGCACATACACGCATATATGCTTTCTCGCACACACATACACAGACACAAACAATGCTGGAACAGCATGCAATAAGCAAAGCATGCTGGGAATTTTTGTTTACTGCATACACAGGAGAATGCTTGAGAAAGCTTTCATTAAAGGCTTAATGATTCTGAACACACACACACACATACACACAGGTGACTTTATGCATGCATAAAGGCTAACCTTCGCACATTTGTACAGTCTTAGCAAATACACACACACACAATCTTTCTCTTAGTGCTCAATTCTAACAAAAATCAAAAGTCTTAGGGTTTAAGATTGTATCTTGAGGAAGAAACTTCTGCATCTGCTAATGCAGATGTTCAGCTCAGTCTCCTGAAAATGCGTATAAACAGCACAAAGTGCAAAACTCGTGCAATACATTCGCCAAATTCCACTTTGGCGTGCATATGATACGCAAGTCCTTCCCATTCACTTAAACAGGGCATCTTTTTTGTCGTTTTATTTATTGGTTTCTCAATTTTTTTTGCTATTTTTTTACCATTTTCGCTTGGGTTTAGGGTTAGAACAACTTTTTGTTATATAAAAATGACATCCTAACCCAAACCCCAACTCTAACCCCAACTCCAAGCAACCATGGCTTAGATTATGGACAAAAACATTGAGAAACCTGTATATTAAATAACCTCATTAAGCAAATCTAAAATCTAACCCTAAACCCAAGCGAAAATGTTTTAAAAAAAAGAAAAAAATTGAGAAACCAATAAATAAAACGACAAAAAAAGATGCCCCGTTTAAGTGAATGGGAAGGACTGGCGTATCATATGCATGCCAAAGTGGAATTTGGCGTATGTATTGCACGAGTTTTACACTTCACGCTATTTATACGCATCCTCAGGAGACTGGGTAGAGATGTTAGGCATCTTAACAAAGGCTATTATATTGCAACCCTGTATCATGAAATCACCTATAGTACCTTTAGTCACGTAAATTTGTGAGTCTTTTCCGTGACACTAACAAGTTTTTCCCGCTTTTTGCGTGAACATGTCACGCATTTCTGTTTACATGTCACTGTCACGTATTTGTTACTCAACTGTTTTGTCCTATTTTCAAACCATTGACACTTTGGTTTAGGGTTAGATTTGGTGTTTGCGTTAGGAAGTCACGTTAACTATTGGTTTATACCTTTTTTCATGATTTATTTTTTATATTTTATGATTTTTAAACCATTGTCGCCAGGCATTAGGGTTAGAGTTGGGTTTGGGTAAGGATGTTATTTACTGTAAATCTAACCCTAAACCGAAGCGACAATGATAAGAAAATAGGACAAAACTGTTGAGTAACAAATACGTTACAGTGACACGTAAACAGAAATGCGTGAGATGTTCACACAAAAAGGTGGAAAAACGTGTCAGTGTCACGAAAAAACTCACAAATGTATGTGACTATAGGTACGTATTTTCGTAATACTGGGTTGTATGTTGCTATAAAGTTGCACAAGTTACACTGGTATGATTACTCAACCCAGTCTCACGGAGTTGCGTATAAATAGCACGAAGTGTAAAAATCCTGCAATACATACGCCAAATTCCACTTTGGCGTGCATATGATACGCCAGTCCTTCAAATTCACTTAAACGGTGCATCTTTTTCTGTTGTTTTATTTATTGGTTTCTCAATGTTTTTGCTATTTTTTACCAGTTTAGGGTTAGAACAACTTTTTGTTATATTAAAATGACATCCTAACCCAAACCCCAACTTTAACCCCAACTCCAAGCGACAATGGCTTAAATATGGACAAAAACATGGAGAAACCTGTATATTAAATAACCTTATTAAGCAAATCTGAAATCTAACCCTAAACCCAAGCGAAAATGGTTTAAAAAACAGAAAAAATTTGAGAAACCAATAAATAAAACGACAAAAAAAGATGCACCGTTTAAGTGAATGGGAAGGACTTGCGTATCATATGCACGCCAAAGTGGAATTTGGCGTATGTATTGCACGAGTTTTACACTTCGTGCTATTTATACGCATTCTCAGGAGACTGGGTAGAGATGTTAGGCAAAAACCCTAAACCGAAGCGACAATGATCAGAAAATAGGACAAAACTGTTGAGTAACAAATACGTTACAGTGACACGTAAACAGAAATGCATGAGATGTTCACGCAAAAAGGTGGAAAAACGTGTCACTGTCACGGAAAAGACTCACAAATTTATGTGACTATAGGTACGTAATTTCGTGATACTGGGTTGTATGTTGCTATAAAGTTGCACAAGTTACACTGGTATGATTACTCAACCCAGTCTCACGGAGTTGCGTATAAAAAGCACGAAGTGTAAAAATCCTGCAATACATACGCCAAATTCCACTTTGGCGTGCATTTGATCTTTCCCATTCACTTAATCGGTGCATCTTTTTTTGTGGTTTTATTTATTGGTTTCTCAATGTTTTTGCTTTTTTTTACCATTTTCACTTGGGTTTAGGGTTAGAACAACTTTTTGTTATATTAAAATGACATCCTAACCCAAACCCCAACTCTAACCCCAACTCCAAGCGACCATGGCTTAAATATAGACAAAAACATTGAGAAACCTGTATATTAAATAACCTCATTAAGCAAATGTAAAATCTAACCCTAAACCCAAGCGAAAATGGTTTAAAAAACAGAAAAATTTGAGAAACCAATAAATAAAACGACAAAAAAAGATGCACCGTTTAAGTGAATGGGAATGTTGCTATAAATGTTGCTATAAAGTTGCACAAGTTACACTGGTATGATTACTCAACCCAGTCTCACGGAGTTGCGTATAAATAGCACGAAGTGTAAAAATCCTGCAATACATACGCCAAATTCCACTTTGGCGTGCATATGATACGCAAGTCCTTCCCATTCATTTAAACGGTGCATCTTTTTTTGTTGTTTTATTTATTGGTTTCTCAATGTTTTTGCTATTTTTTTACCATTTTCACTTGGGTTTAGGGTTAGAACAACTTTTTGTTATATTAAAATGGCATCCTAACCCAAACCCCAATTCTAACTACCCAGTCTCCTGAGGTTGCGTATAAATAGCACGAAGTTTAAAACTCGTGCAATACATACGCCAAATTCCACTTTGGCGTGCATATGATACGCAAGTCCTTCCCATTCACTTAAACGGGGCATCTTTTTTTGTCGTTTTATTTATTGGTTTCTCATTTTTTTCTGTCTTCTAAACCATTTTCGCTTGGCTTTAGGGTTAGATTTAGATTTGCTTAATGAGGTTATTTAATATACAGGTTTCTACATGTTTTTTTCCATATTTAATCCATGGTCGCTTGGAGTTGGGGTTAGAGTTGGGGTTTGGGTTAGGATGTCATATTTAAATAACAAAAAGTTGTTCTAACCCTAAACCCAAGCGAAAATGGTAAAAAAAATAGCAAAAAAATTGAGAAACCAATAAATAAAACGACAAAAAAAGATGCCCCGTTTAAGTGAATGGGAAGGACTTGCGTATCATATGCACGCCAAAGTGGAATTTGGCGTATGTATTGCACGAGTTTTACACTTCGTGCTATTTATATGCATCTACATTAGACTGGGTAGGATTACTAGCAGTTCCAGAAGTTGTCCAGGATTAATAATCCCATGCCAAAGTCTGTTATATTTAGTTTTAGATTCTGATGCAGGTTAATGTTATTTTTTTATAGATGCATTATCAGTAGGCAGAAACTGCACATCTCCCCTGAAAAATGTGTAAGCTATCACCTACAAACATTGTGGTAAGTATATTGGTGATTATTATTTTGTATATTTTATCCTAAAGTGCTTCAATAAGAAAACATTGGGAAATACTCATTTAAACCATATAAAGTCACCTGGATAAAGGCATATGCCAAATGCATAAATGTGATGTCATAATTATAGCTAAATCTCTGTCTGGACAGGCTTTGAGGTTCTCTGCAAGGTAACCCAAATCTTCACATGAACTGTTTATCATGTTGAGCTGTCATTATACTGTAAAACCATAAATAACACACCTGGTGTCACATATGACTGTATTGCACAACTGTGCAAATGGAGATGTCCCTGGATATGCTGGATATTGCAGCACTTCTGATGCAATTTAAACTTGGCATCACTTGCAGATTTATTTTTTTAAAGAACAAATATGATTTTAAACATTTCATATTCCAATATCCATAAAAACAGATAATTATGATGATTGCACATCTTTAAAATATCTTGATCTGACACAAACAGATAGCATGTTGATTTTTTTATCAGCTTAATTGTTTGCATTGGGACATAACAAAGTCCATGTCAACATGTGTGGGTCTATGCATAAGAGAGAGAAAAACATAGGAGATTTTCTCTGTATTGCATGGTTCTAGCGAACAAAGGACTCATTAGCATGGTCACATTCTCTAGAGAGAGAGAGAGAGAGAGAGAGAGAGAGAGAGAGAGGGGGGGGGGGATCGACCTGTGGGAATACTGTCTTTTCTCAGAGGACGCTGCCTTGATGCAACATCCTGACATATCCCCCCCAAAACCCCCCACTCAGCTCAACCCACCCCCGCAGAACCGAGGACTAAACCCAGCACCGCAACGGCTCTAAAAATAAACCTTTACACTATAAGTCATTGCATATTATCTTTTTTTTCATCTGGATGTATTCATGGTGTTCATTAAATCTTTTAAGATCAGATAACACTTCATCTTTTATGGTACCTGTGGACTTTAGAGAATTGAGTGTTTAATATATAGTGTTTTAACACTTAACCGTAACACTTGCATCAGTGAGTGTAAGAGAGATCTGATCTTATCCATATATGTATTGTGTGAGCTTAATAAAAAAGCCAAACAACAATCCAACTTTTAAAGAAAGACACACTGCTACCAGTTTATGGGATAATGTACAGCCAGCCTGTTGTTATCGCATACTAAATCCCGACAGGGTGATCAAGACTTATTTATTTGGGACATTATTTGGATTTATTTGCAATAACAACTAGCTGGCTGTACATAATACAAGTTATTACACAGCTACTTGCCGCAGGAGAAAATATATGGACACACATACATTTTTAGTTTATTTGTAAGAAAGGCAAACCTTCCACAAGGAAAAAATGTTTCCAAGTGGTTTTAAGCCAAGACACGTTCAACACTCTGAATTCTGCTGGGTTATTTATAATCTAATGCCGGGTAAATATTGGACAGAACATAGGTTGGGTTTTTGCAGAAACAACCCAGCACAGGTTTATTTATTAATCCCAACATTTGTGCTGTCCAATATTTACTTAGCATTGGGTTAAAAACACCCAGCACAATTAAGAGTGAAGTTTAAAGTTCAAACAAGACAAACATGCATTTGGTTTAATATGTTATTAATTATGCATATTTATGTTGAATTTATCTGTAAATATTAAACTAAATTCTGCTGTAAACCCAAACATGAGTTGAAACAGCCCAGCATTGCATTTAAAATCAAACTCAAAAAAGTTCAGTGACGACGTCCCAAGGATGACAGCAACAATGACAGTGTTCTTAATATGACAAAGTAAGTGTTTTTATTAATGCCATTAATGTTTTTTTAATCAGTGTATACAGTGCCGCTGCTAGCCATTTTGGTGCCCGAAGCATGATTCCTTTATGATGCCCCCCACCCGGACCTCAAAAAAACTTTTTACTAAACATATAACTCAATACAAATAACACAACAGCAGCATCACAGTAGCCTATAAAACTTAAGAACAGTAAAAAGAGAAAGTAAAATCTTCACTGCTTTGCTGACTTTGTAAACATTATGTAAAATAGCCAACACACACTACACATTTGAAAGGGCAAACTTTTCTTCAGTAAATAAAAAAATAAGATAATATATAACTATAAAATGTCATTATGAATGATATAAAGCAAACATTACTGTTGAATTATGTGCATTATTGCACCTCATTTTATTATGCTTTTAGATTACATTTTTTAGATGTTTTAGCTATATAGCCTATTGTGTTTAAAAGTAAGTACATTTGTGACTTTTAGTCCTCTAAATCTTTGTTTTATTTAAGATGATTTAAGATAAACCATAAACTACTGCTCAATATCTAAAGAAAGATAGTAAATACAGCTAGCTGGTGTCAGTTATTTGTAAAATGCATATGCTAGTTTAACAGTAAAATCTCAATTTAGCTTGCACTGAAGTTATAAATTATAACAACATATAACTTCACAATTACTTCAAAATTCAATTCAATTCAATTCAATTTTATTTATATAGCGCTTTTCACAATACTCAATTGTTTCAAAGCAGCTTTACATTAATAGAAGCAGTAAAAGCACAGAAAAACGACAGAAAGCATAACATAATACACAATAGCATAAGCAGTCAAATTTGCTGCGGCTATGACGCAACATTATGAGCGAGCATATTACTAATGTAACGTCTAGAAGAAGAAGCTAAGTTAAGCCAAAGCAGGCTACCTCCCCGGGGTAAAAAACCCCCTAGGAGAAAAAAAACAAAAACCCCGGGTTGTTTAGCCGAGGAAATAAAAATAAAAGTCCTAGGAGGGAAAAACCCTTGGGAGATATACATGTATATACACACATATAAACGGATAAGGAGCTTAAGCGGAGATTAAGCAGAGATTAAGCGGATATTAAGCGGGTCCTGCCGGTGGTCGTTGGTCAGGCATCAGCTGGGCATCAAAATACTAACACTGATTTACTTTGCTATTAGGGTCAACTGATAGTAACACACTGATAAAACAGAATAACTCTTTATGAATTTAAAACATATTTATTTAATTTTAAGTAAATAAAAACAAAAACAGCTACATTGGAAAAACAATATTGATTTTCACAAAATTCACTGCAACAATACTGCTAGGTCTAAAATTTCACTTCACAAATAAAACTGAAGTGTTTCTTTTAACCGTGAGTTTCTTAAAAAATAAAATGGTGTCTACACATCCAGTAAGTTTGCTTTTGACATTAGTGGGAAAATAAATAAAATTGTCTTCAGAGCCGCATTGTCACAAAGGTTTATCGCGGTTTACTTGAACAATAGTTAAAATAGTATTTTTGTTATCATAATCTTATTTATTAAGGTTACAGGCCAAAAACAACAAATATACAATAATTCTATTTAATTTATTATTTTTGGTTAATTTAAACTTTTGTTGTGATGCCAGTAAAAATTCTGGCATGGCAAGTTAAAAACTGAACCAAAATATTTCCTCCAGATCTGCTTTATATTAAATAAAATAAATAATACGTAAAAGATGGACATCAGTGGTTATATACATATAGATTCATCGTTTGGTCGAAATTATTGCTACCCAAATCAACGCTTTGCATCCAGTGATCAAACGCTGAGTGCTGCTCCATTTTGCATAAGCAGTAGGTCAATTTATTATGAACAATGTAAACAAAGAGATTTACATTATTGTGAACATTATACTGCCATAGTGTGAATAATATGTAATCATGTAATCCATAAAAAAGTAACAGTAGTCTGATTACGAGTATTTAAAAAAGGTAGTTTAATCCAATTACAAGTACTTGATTTTTGGAATCTGATAACGTAATCCAGATTACATGTAATCCGTTACTATCCAGCTCTGGAAATAATTGATGACGTGCCGTTGAATTATTTGAAAATAATGCACACCTAAGGGGATAATAGTTATTTTCAAATAATTTAAAGGACCTAAGTCAATTATTCTGCTATACCATGGTTACAATAAACATTATGTGTGTTTATTAATCGACTAATACAGATTATTGGTCGATAAATCAGTGCGTTTCTAATATATATATACAGTATTTACATTAGAAATGCACCAATATATCGACCAATAACCTGTATCAGTCGATAAAAAAGTTTTTATATATTTATTTTATATATTAGTTCTAAAGCAGCTTTACTAAGATTGTTATCTAACAAAGTTCCCAGTGTGCAAACCAAAGGCACTTTTTTTACTTAAATTTTTTTTAAAGTAAATGAATAAAAAACTTTGGAGGGCACAGGACTAGGGAAAGCCCTCCTTTTGCTCAAGCTGGCACTTATTAAAAAATGTATACAAAGGCTGGAACTTATTAATAAACGTATACAAAGCTTGAATACAGCATGCATGAATTGTAAAGATAAAAACACAAACAGGATATTTTCCACCCATGTGATCAGTTTTAGTGAGAGTAGCACTTTTAATAGTGTGAAGCATGTGTTTGCATTACATTAAAGGTGTAAATCACAGGTTTGTTGAATGAGCAATGAGTATAAGGAGAAACTAAGCCTTTAATTTTAAAACTAAAATCTTACTTTCAAAAAAGTAAGTGTGTGTGAGAAAGATCTTTCCCCATTCACCTTTCATTTAATTCATTTTTGCAATTGGCAGACACTTCTTTCAAAGCAGCTTACAGTGTATTCAAGCTATACATTATATTAATATGTGCGTTCCATGAGAACTGAACCCCTGACCCTTTGTATTGCTAGCGTGATGCTTTACCAATTGAGCTACAGAAACCTTCATGTGTCAGTAACCTTTATTTGTCATGCCACTAAAGCACAGTAAAGCTGAAAACTCACAAAGAGAGAGAGAGAGAAACAAAGAGAAAAGAAAGAAAAAAGAGAATAAATGATATCTGTGCTGGTCGGTTGTGAAATTTGCAGGTTACTTCAGCAATTACTAAGACTTTCAGTCAGTTTCACACATACACGTACCTGCTTTATAATGTACAGAGGTCAAAATTCTGTGCGTTTGAGAGCGAGAGAGACAGAAAGAAACAGAGAGAATGTGTGTGTGCCGCGCTTTATGTTAATTGTGCAAGAGATGGATGTGCAGTGCAGGTAACAACGTCCCTTGGGTACTACCTTTAAAATTATGTGTGTGAGAAAGAAAGAGAGACACAGTGAGAAGGACTGCAGCTGGAGTATGTTATCTTTGCAAATATTCGAGGAAGCGTGTAGAAAACGGAGTGTTTGTGTGTATTTTTATGCAATATTTGTATTTACCTTTAAACCTGATATGCTGAGTTTGTGCTTTCATTGCACGTATACTGCAGCTTCTCACCATGCGCAGTATAGACCAGTGGTTTCTAACCTGGGGTCCCTTAGGGGGCGCCAGAGCTCACAGCGGGGACCGCGGGATCCGATATGCTGTGAGCTCAAATAAAGATATATAAAATGTTACACAAATTTATTTTATTAAAACATATTAAAAGTTTTTTTTATTATTTGCTTACAATGTCAATAAAAGGTAATTAAAATATTATCTTGTGTAAAACAAAATTATTATTTTAATTTTGCTCGCTCCATCTAAAGGTGCTTATCAAAGTAAAGAAAAGATAAATGTAAAGGGTTGGGGGACTCAGAGTGTGCTATATGTACTAAGGGGGGGCCCAATGGAAAATGGTTGGGAACCAGTGGTGTAGACAATTATACCAATCCTTTATCAAGCTTTGGAGATATTGCCATGGTCAGTTTAATACTATTACCATTTTACCTCATTACTTTATCATTACTTTTGAGATACACAATCACCCTTCAATGTTTTATTGCAATCTGCACTATACAATAAAAATAAAAGCTGCACAATGATTAGTATTCACATGTTGTAACACCTTCATTAATGTATAATATTATTTTGTTTCCAGCCATGCAGCGAAAACTGGTAATAGCATTAATTGTTAATCCATTCAGCTCATTAAAAAGCAGTTTAATTAACGATAGGATCAGCGGAGCAGGGCACACAAGTCTGATATTATTAAGCTTCTTCATTCTGTCCTCTCATTAAGATAACATGTTGTTTTTAATCTAATTACAAAAGAGACAGAAGCCATCATTAAACACACGCACACATGAAAGAAGTCTTTTATGGAGCCGACCTTAAATGAACGTGTGAAGTTTTAAACAACTGTTAGAGTGCTCGGCTAAACAGTTAATCGAGACCTCAATGGGAGGCTTTATGGCTTGAGTATGATAATGGTCAATCTGTTTTCCTGTGTGTGGTTGCTACAGTCAACACATGCACACAATGTGTACTCTGTCAGACAAAATTGTCAAAATATAAAGGTCCTTAGTCATCACTGGGGCAGCAACCTTTTAAAAGAGTAATATTTGTATCAAAGAGTGTGTAAATTAATTAGTACCTCAAAGGTACATATTGGTACCAAAGAGTGCATATTAGCACCTCAGATGTTAATATTGGTAACAAAGAGTGCGTAAATTAGTACCACAAAGGTACATATTGGTACCAAAGAGTGCATAGTACCTCGGATGTACATATTGGTACGAAAGAGTGCATATTAGTACCTCAAAGATACATATTGGTATCAAAGAATGTGTAAATTAGTACCTCAAACGTACATATTGGTACAAAAGAGTGCATATTAGTACCTCATATGTACATATTAGTACCAAAGAGTGCATATTAGTACCTCAAAGATACATATTGGTATCAAAGGGTGTGTAAATTAGTACCTTAAAGGTACATATTGATACCAAATAATGCATACGAGTACCTCGGATGTATATATTGGTACCAAAGAATGCATATGAGTACCTTGGATGTACATACTGGTACCAAAGAGTGCATATTAGTACCTCGGATGTAAATATTGGTACCAAAGAGTGTGTGAATTAGTACCTCAAAGGTACATATTGGTACCAAAAAGTGATATGGGTACCAAAGGATGCATATAAGTACCTCGGATGTAAATATTGGTACCAAACAGTACGTAAATTGGTACCTCAAAGGTACATATTGGTACCAAAGAGTGCATATTAGTACCTCAAAGGTACATATTGGTACCAAAGAGTGATATTGGTACCAAAGACTGCATATTAGTAACTCGGATGTAAATATTGGTACCAAAGAATGCTTAAAATTAGTACCTCAAAGGTACATATTGGTACCAAAGAGTGATATTGGTACCAAAGAATGCATATTAGTACCTCAGATGTAAATATTGGTACGAAAGAGTGTGTAAACTAGTACCTCAAAGGTACATATTGGTACAAAAGAGTGCATATTAGTACCATATTGGTACCAAAGAGAGTGTAAATTAGTACCTTAATGGTACATATTGATACCAAATAATGCCAGTGCCGGGCAGTAGCTTCACTACAAGTAGCGAAGCTAGTAGTTTAACTACATTTTTCAGTAGCTTGGCGGTAGCTTAGCTGCTTTCTAAATTAAATAGCTTTTTAGTAGCTAAGCTCTTTTTTTTTACCAAGTAGTGCGGTAGCTTCCACACAAGCTACAATTTTTCAAACATTTCTGAAGTCGTCCTGAATTTCTGAATAAGCACGTCATTTTGAATCGACACAGGACGTTGTTTTCCCGTATTTTTGAGTTGTGCAGCCTATTCATACAAAACATTACCACTCGCATCATGTGAAGACTCGTGCTCTACCTCTGATTGGGTAATGTCACTGCCATCATCAGTTTGATTAGTTGTTTCATACAGTCAGGGTCAGGTCGGGGCCAATCAGGGTGAAAGGGAGGGCGGGTCTCGTTACTGTGCCTGGAGTTGATTTTAAATGATGGTAGAGGTAGCTCCAGATCCGCGTCCACCTCTGAACGTTTCGGAGCTGTGTTAAGGTATGCAGGGCAAGGTGTTCTGGGAGTAGAATGAGACCTGTCTAGGAAACCGCCCCATAATGTGAAGTACCTAGGTCTACATTATGTTTTAATTGCCTATAATTATCAAAATTCTAAATGGAACCTGAATAAATAATTACGTAATAAAACTGGTTAAAAATAAAAAAGTAGCTTGGATGTAGCAAGCTACTATTGATGTAGCTTAGCTTGCTACATTTCCCAGGGGGGTAGCTTCAGTGTACTGAAGCTTCATTTAATGTAAAGTAACTGGTAGCTTAGCTCACTACATTTTCCTAGTAGCTTGCCCAGCACTGAATAATGCATACGAGTACCTCAGATGTATATATTGGTACCAAAGAATGCATACGAGTACCTTGGATGTAAATATTGGTACCAAAGAGTGCGTAAATTAGTACCTCAAAGGTACATATTGGTACCAAAGAGTGTATATGACAACCTCAAAGGTACATATTGGTACCAAAGAGTGCATATTAGTACCTCAGATGTACATATTGGTACCAAAGAGTGCATATTAGTACCTCAAAGATACATATTGGTATCAAACAGTGTGTAAATTAGTACCTCAAAGGTACATATTGGTACCAAAGAATGCAAAGGTACCAAAAAGTGCATATTAGTATCTCAAAGGTACACATATCTGTACCTGCTGTAAATGGTACATACTGTATTATGATCTCTTTAAAGGGTACTGCCCCAGTGATGCTTCCAATAAAAGGTCTTTGAGAATCAAAAATGTTTCTGTGGCATTGCTGCTATGAACCTTAGCACCTTTATTGTAAGGAGTACATCTCACAAATCAGGATTAGACATGATTAGGCTTCTTTTTTGTAATATTGTAGAAAAAACCTGCTCATATGAAACAAAAGTCTTAGCGTTTAAAATGCATAAACAGCAATGTCTGAAGGTTTTTCAACGCTACTTTTTTGCTACATGCAATGTTGAGAAAGTAAAAAATCTGATGAAAAGTAGAATTAAATAAATACATGAACAATTATGCATACATATAATAATAATAAGTTTATTTTATATAGCGCCTTTCTCAAAAAAGATAAACATTACACATGAAATATAAGAAATTTGAATACAAGTAACAAAACAACAAACATTTAGTAAATGTACTATGAATTGTGTGAAGAGAAGTGAACATTAAACAGAAATGTCTTGAGATGGGTTTTGAATATATTTGAACATATGCAATGGCTTCTTTCTAAAATTGCCAGTAGCTTTTATATAACAGCTTTAATTTCCCATTTGCTATTGCTAGAAGCACAAGTGACAATATCATAATTTCAGTAAAGGGGTACAGGATCAGTAAGTGTTGTACAAGAGCTTATATTCCTCTCAGGTAACTAAGACCAGCTGCTGTTTCTCCATTCAGCCCCAAGCCCTCAGCGACAAGAGACACAATACACTCCAAATGAGCTATTAATTCACTTTAGTTTGGAGGGAGAAGAACTGTCAAGAACATAGAAAGAGGAAGATTAATCTGTGTATGAGAGGGAATAATTTCCTGCAGATTCTGGAAGTATGTGTGGTAAACATGTAGGTGGTGTGTTCTATATTGGACTTATCCGAGTCTCGAATCGAGGAGTTCTCACACTTTGTGCTAATTCTGTCTGTTAAATAACACATGCACCACAGTCCAGAAAAGCAGAAATGTTCCTTACAGTAAAGGCAGAGTACTGATTTAGGATCAGTAAATCTTGAATTGTAAAACAGCTATTGCACTAGGAATAATTACTGTTCTGGAATCAGTATTTTAACATTACTGCGTGGTCTGGTAGTGATTTGCAGAGTTTTTGATTTAGTGGCAGGGTGGAAGATACAGCGGTGTTGCAGTTACGTCGTGGGAGGTTTTGTAAGAAACCAAATGGCAATATAATAAACAAAAATGACAACCTGCCCCACATGTGACATTTAGAAAAACAACCTTTTTGTGTAACTCCAGTTCTAACTATTTATAACAATTTGGTTTCTAAATAAAGAAATTGGTAACTACCACACAGATTCTGTTTTGTTTCTTGAGCTGTTACAAAATTATACAACTTGTTCCAGGTTTTGAGTTTAAATTGATGAAGCATTGTTTCAATACACAAAAAATTTTGAGTTTCCACCCATGGTTGGGTCAAACATAGACAAATCCAAGGTGCACTCTATAAAATGGTGGGATATTTTTAATACAGCGTTGGGTCAAAAAGGGACAAACCCAGCATCTTAACCTGGGCAGGGCTGTTTCAACTCATTGTTGAGTCAAATATAAACATTTCCAAGGTTAATTTAACCCAACAGTCGTTTGCCTTATTCCGACTCAATTTTGTGGTGGGTTTGTATTAACCAATGCCGGGGTGTTTTAATCTATGGTTGGGTCAAACATGGACAAATGCAACCGTTGGGTTTGTATTAACCAATGCTGGGTTGTTTAAGCCCATGGTGGAGTCATACATGGACAAATCAGCCATTGGGTTTGTATAAACTAATGCTGAGTTGTTTCAATGTATGGTTGGGTCAAACATAGACAAATCCAACCGTTGGGTTTGTATTAAGCAATGCTGGGTTGTTTCAGTCCATGGTTGGGTACATGGACAAATCCAACCATTGAGTTTGTAGTAACCAATGCTAGGTTGTTTCAGCCCATGGATGGATCATATATGGACAATTCAACCACTGGGTTCGTATTAAACCGATGCTGGGTTGTTTCAATCTATGGTTGGGTCATACATGGACAATCCAACTGTTGGGTTTGTATTAACCAATGCTGGGTTGTTTCAGCCCATGGATGGGTCAGACATGGACAATTCCACCACTGGGTTCGTATTAACCAATGCTGGGTTGTTTCAATTTACGGTTGGGTCAAACATGGACAAATCCAACCGTTGGGTTCATATTAACCGATGATGGGTTGTTTCAATCTACGGTTGGGTCATACATGGACAATCCAACTGTTGGGTTTGTATGTACCAATGCTGGGTTGTTTCAATTTATGGTTGGATCTAACATGGACAAATCCAATTGTTGGGTTTGTATTAACCAATGCTGGGTTGTTTCAGCCCATGGATGGGTCAAACATGGACAAATCAACCAATGGGTTCGTATTAACCAATGCTGGGTTGTTTCAATTTACGGTTGGGTCAAACATGGACAAATCCAATTGTTGGGTTTGTATTAACCAATGCTGGGTTGTTTCAATCTATGGTTGGGTCAAACATGGACACATCCAACCGTTGTGTTTGTATTAACCAATGCTGGGTTGTTTCAGCCCATGGATGGGTCAAACATGGACAATCCAACTGTTGGGTTTGTATTAACCAATGCTGGGTTGTTTCAATCTATGGTTGGGTCAAACATGGACAAATCCAACCGTTGTGTTTGTATGTACCAATGCTGGGTTGTTTCAATTTATGGTTGGATCTAACATGGACAAATCCAATTGTTGGGTTTGTATTAACCAATGCTGGGTTGTTTCAGCCCATGGATGGGTCAAACATTGACAAATCATCCAATGGGTTCGTATTAACCAATGCTGGGTTGTTTCAATTTACGGTTGGGTCAAATATGGACAAATCCAACCGTTGGGTTCGTATTAACCGATGCTGGGTTGTTTCAGTCCATGGTTGGGTCATACATGGACAAATCCAACCGTTGTGTTTGTATGTACCAATGCTGGGTTGTTTCAATTTATGGTTGGATCTAACATGGACAAATCCAATTGTTGGGTTTGTATTAACCAATGCTGGGTTGTTTCAGCCCATGGATGGGTCAAACATGGACAAATCAACCAATGGGTTCGTATTAACCAATGCTGGGTTGTTTTAATTTACGGTTGGGTCAAACATGGACAAATCCAATTGTTGGGTTTGTATTAACCAATGCTGGGTTGTTTCAATCTATGGTTGGGTCAAACATGGACACATCCAACCGTTGTGTTTGTATTAACCAATGCTGGGTTGTTTCAGCCCATGGATGGGTCAAACATGGACAAATCAACCAATGGGTTCGTATTAACCAATGCTGGGTTGTTTCAATTTACGGTTGGGTCAAACATGGACACATCCAACCGTTGTGTTTGTATTAACCAATGCTGGGTTGTTTCAGCCCATGGATGGGTCAAACATGGACAATCCAACTGTTGGGTTTGTATTAACCAATGCTGGGTTGTTTCAATCTATGGTTGGGTCAAACATGGACAAATCCAACCGTTGTGTTTGTATGTACCAATGCTGGGTTGTTTCAATTTATGGTTGGATCTAACATGGACAAATCCAATTGTTGGGTTTGTATTAACCAATGCTGGGTTGTTTCAGCCCATGGATGGGTCAAACATGGACAAATCATCCAATGGGTTCGTATTAACCAATGCTGGGTTGTTTCAATTTACGGTTGGGTCAAACATGGACAAATCCAATTGTTGGGTTTGTATTAACCAATGCTGGGTTGTTTCAATCTATGGTTGGGTCAAACATGGACAAATCCAATCGTTGTGTTTGTATTAACCAATGCTGGGTTGTTTCAGCCCATGGATGGGTCAAACATGGACAATCCAACTGTTGGGTTTGTATTAACCAATGCTGGGTTGTTTCAATCTATGGTTGGGTCAAACATGGACAAATCCAATCGTTGTGTTTGTATGTACCAATGCTGGGTTGTTTCAATTTATGGTTGGATCTAACATGGACAAATCCAATTGTTGGGTTTGTATTAACCAATGCTGAACTGTTCGACTCCGTGGATAGGTCATACATGGACAAATCAGCCGTTGGGTTTGTATTAACCAATGCCGGGTTGTTTCAATCTATGGTTGGATCTAACATGGACAATCCAACTGTTGGGTTTGTATTAACCAATGCTGGGTTGTTTCAATCTATGGTTGGGTCAAACATGGACAAATCCAATCGTTGTGTTTGTATGTACCAATGCTGGGTTGTTTCAATTTATGGTTGGGTCAAACATGGACATATCTAACCGTTGGGTTTGTATTAACCAATGCTGAGCTGTTCCACTCCATGGATAGGTCATACATGGACAAATCAGCCGTTGAGTTTGTATTAACCAAATTCCGGGTTGTTTCAATCTATGGTTGGGTCAAACATGAACAAATCCTAGTTGTGTCCTAAAAATGCTGGGTTATTTTTAACACAGCTTTGGGTCAAAAAGGGACAAACCCAACCTGTTGGATTGTGACTTTACCTATTGTTTGTACTATTTTTGACTCAACTCTTAAATGAAAATAACAATCCAGCATTTTTAAGGATGCAACTAGAATTTGTTTGTATTAACTAATGCTGAATTGTTTCAACCCATGATTGAGTCAAACATGGACAAGTCCAACCACTGAGTTTGTATTAACCAATGCCAAGTTGTTTCAGCCCATGCTGGGGTCAAATTTGGAAATTTTCTAGGCTTATTTAAACCCAGCGGTTGTGCGTTTAAACAACATCTTTACGTGACAACTTGCCCCAGTCACCCCCATGCTGAGAAGCTTCAGGTGGGAAGAAGCTAATCAGACCCAAACCAGTGTCTTAACAAAGCTCCTACTCTACAGGAAGTGATTGAACCCTACTTCCTGTCATGCTACCGAGATAACATTGTATCCAGCTGCAAGGGCGCTTCCTGTGTGTGTCTCTCTCTCTTTCTGTGTCCCTGACGCTCTCCCGCTCTTGTTTCTTAAGACCCACCTAAAAATACTTCCCAGATGCTTTGTTCATCAGCTGTCTGTCTCGAAGAGGTGATGTCAGAGCAGTAATTAGTCCAGCACAATGGGATAAATATAGCCGGGGGTCGAAGGTAAAGCCCTCATGAGCGTCGACAGTCCTGCTGTGGGGGGCTTCCCTTTAGTCTGACTTTGACAAATCTATAAGACAAATGAAGGAACACAAGAAGGACGTTAGAAGGACTTAAAAGAGTTGCACAATTATATCGTTCTTTCTCTCTTTCATGTGACATCACAGCCCTGATGGAATTGTCTCTAAGTGGAAGTGAAGACCTCTTAATGAGGCATGCAGACCGTTCCCCATCACTACCTTGTTAAAGAGTGTCACGTAAAAAGCTATTAGAAATATTTCCAGCCAGTCAGACCCAGAGGAAAATGTTATTGCTTAGAGTTTGCTCTTTCATAGCTCAGGAGATCTGATGAAGTTTAAAGTTGTGTTTCATTAAAGGGATAGTTTACCCCAAAATGAAAGTTCTGTTGAGTTTCATTATTCTGTTGAACACAAAAGAAGATATTTTGATAAATGATAGCTACACAGTTCATCAACTGTACCATCAACTGTGTATAGTAGGAAAAACAAATACTATGGAAGTCATTGGGTATTATCAACTGTGTGATAACCATCATTTATCAGAATATCTTATTTTGTGTTCAACAGAATATAGAAATTCATACAGGGTTATAACATAAATGATGGCAGAATTTTCATTTTTAGGGTGAAATAGCCCTTTAAGTATAAACTTAGTTTCCGTTGCTTCTCCTTAAATTGTTAAAAAACAGAAACAAATGAGACAAATGTTAAAATACAATAAATTAATTTATACTGTATAGTTAAAATATTTTGGATTTGGATCAATTTGATGAGAAATGTACCTGGTATTGATAGACCACAATTGTGAGTTACTGAACACAGCAAAAATATATCTCTGTCTATAACATTATCTTGTAAAATTACGTACTTTTGCCCTCGCTCTCCGCTACTAATACACACCTACAGACCAAAGGAAATGCAAAATTGTGAATCGGACCAATGGTGCTCTTTAAGTTCAAATCTTCAATAATATTGATTTTCGATTGCATACTTGGCGAATCTGAGCTTATAGTTTGTGTCATTGTGGAGATCTCTCCTTAAACTATAGACCCCTTCAAGGTTTGTAAACATTGAATGACTATCGGGTGCGCGCACAGCACGGGGTCGAACTGTTAATACCATCCAGGCTTTATAATTTAATCTAACAGGGCTCAAAAACGATGACTTACCTCAAATGAAGTGAGCACTACAAACACAAGCCTCTTTGATATTTGCATTGTCCCAGTCTGCACGTTAATTGCTTGCAGACGCAGATGTTGTTGTTGTTGTTGTTTTTTTTTTTTTTGAGATTCTGCATGAATCGCGAAAACTTAACGGAAGACCTGGTGCGATTTTCACAGCCCACGACGTAAGTAGGCATTTTTGACGATACCGAATAATACGCAACTCAATCTGCTGTAATGACTTTTCTGACCCCGACATGCGCAGTGAGAATAGCTTGTGACGTGAACCGTGAAGGGGTCTATAATGGAGACATTTGTGAGATTTCTGGGTCTTATGCGAATTATAGTTGTAGAAGACTTAAGTAAACACTTTAATTTGCTCTCCATTTAATCTCATTGATGGATGTTTTCACACTTTAAAAGTCCTCTTTAAAAGTACCAAACTCAGACCCCTTAAAGTGGATCAAGAGATGAACCAAGTCAAAAAGGACCGAGTTCTCTTTACTTTTACACTCTCTCTGTCCCTGAAAGAGGACTTGGATCCATTATGGTCAACTTAAGCAGTAATAGGGTCTCAGATCTTCACACTTATTTTTAAGTTAAACTATATTTAAAGTTTTATAATTGTTTGTATTACCATAGTTTTACTACAAATACCACAGGGAAATTACGGTAGCATGTGCTTCAATGATTTCAAATCGCGTTGATGCTGTATCGCACGGTTTTTAGTGAACCGTACAGGTACCCAAAAGTGAACCATACTCAGACCCAGTGGCAGCTGGTGACTTCTTTTTTTTCGAGGGCACTAAATGCGAAGTTCGTCGCAACATGTATGTAGCCCATCATGTGTGGCGTTGAGTGATCCTATGTGCATCACGTGTCTTGTCAAAATAAGTGCCTGCTGCAGACACATCTAAAGGGTTTGAGATAAAAGAGACGCTCGCGTTTGCCAGATACTCACAAAATCTCATGTGTAATCAGAGTTTACTGTTAAGGGAATGTCTTGCGTGTATTTTGGGAACGTGAGCATCTCTTTTATCATAAATGGTTTTGATGCGTGTGCAGCAGGCACTTATTTTGACAAACCACGTGATGCACATGATTCACATGACGCAACAAACACATTTTTTGAAAACACAAGCAACACACATGACACTCCAAAGTCCAAACACATATTTTGAATTTGCACCACTCAGAAGAGGGGTCACGAGCCGCCACTGCTCAGACCACCTCCCTAGAAGGTCTTGCTTGGGTTTACTTTAATGGGTCTGAGACGTTTGGCGTGTTCACATACGGGCCAGAAACCCAGCAAACTGCGCTCAGACCCCTGAAAAGGACCATGTGTAAAAACACCCTAAGAGAAGTAATTGAGATTAATCAGATCTCATCTGCGATTTTTGTTTTTCAGATGAGGACTGAATGAAAATGGTTATTGAAAGGAATAGTTCACCCCAACATTAAATTCTGTCATCATTGATTCACCCTCATGCTGTTCCAATTACTTTTTTCTGGAACAAATAGGCTTAAATTGAAATAATTATTTGTTCCAAGTGAAATGTTTACTTAAGGCAGTGGTTCCCAAACTTTTTCAGTGTGCGGCCCCCCTTGTGTACGGTGCATTCCTTCGTGGCCCCCCCAAAGGAAATTTGTGACAAAAACTGTTCTAAAACGCAACATTTTAATAAAAAAAAAAAAACATTAAATTATACAAAAAAGTAGTGCTTTTGGTTAGTAGCCTTATTTTTTTTTTAGGTTTAATTACACAGAATTCATGATAAATTAATGTATTTCATAAAATGTCATAAAACTGGGGTCCCCTGGCACCATCTCGCGGCCCCCCTGTGGGCCCCGGCCCCCAGTTGACTTAAGGTATAAACCACTGACTTAAGGTATAGTTCACCCAAAAATGTACCTTTGTCATCATTAACTCACGCTCATGTTGTTACAAACCTATAGAGACGGCTTCAGCATTAACAACATAAACAAGCGGCATTCGTAGTCAACACTTAACTTACGGTAAACTCCGCTAAGAATAAA
This sequence comes from Misgurnus anguillicaudatus, assembly GCF_027580225.2. Taxonomy (NCBI): domain Eukaryota; kingdom Metazoa; phylum Chordata; class Actinopteri; order Cypriniformes; family Cobitidae; genus Misgurnus; species Misgurnus anguillicaudatus. The sequence continues at coordinate 42,500,845 of NC_073338.2, read as the reverse complement.
TAACAACAAAGTAAATGTTACTTTAAACATAGTTTATTTATATAACAAGCTAAATAAACAAAACGTAGATTACCTAGGAAACCAAAACATTTGTTATTTTCGATTGGGTATTTGTTCAAGAGTTCAGTTTAGCAAGTAGTCAGACCATTAAAAAAAACTGAAACCGGAAGTAAAGTTCGGACCAGATGCGCATCGTGTCACCGCACGTGCGTCCGATGAAATCGTCTATACATTTCTTTGTTTTGCTGAACACAAAAAAAGATATTTTGAGGAATGTTTGTAACCAAATCATTTTGAGCATGATTAGTATTTTCCTTTCCTACTATGGAAGTTAATTGTGTTCAGCAAAACAAAAAAAAATGTATACAGGTTTGTAACAACCCGAGGGTGTGTAAATGATGACATCATTTTAACTTTATGGTGAACTATGAACTTTTGAATGTGCTGTTGAGTTATGAATCAAAGCAAATTTTAACTGGACTGATCCTGGAGCTTAACTCACTGACACAATAACTGGTTAAGTGCATCAAATATTTTTGACAGCTAACTTGTCTATCTCAAGATGCCATTTAGATTAGTTTGTGTGTGTGTATGCGTGAAAGGTTTTTATTTGGCTCATGCATCTTGTCTATATTAAGTATCATTTTCTGCTGCTCAAATATCATTTATTTTCTGCCATATAACAGCACATACAGTATATGAAGATTCTAGCTGGTCATTTGTCATGGCTCGAGGTATAATAATCACTCACAGTAATGTTTATATGTACAAACACTGACACAGAAAAAAATAGCCTGTCATGCACTGAATTGATTCAGAAGTCAGAAATGTGGGTTTAACATTCACACATGCTTTCAAAAGCTTGAAGGGAAATATATAACATGTCAAATGATAAAGAGAAATGTCAAGATTTTTTTTTTAAATCAAATTGTAAGAGCACAAGCTTGAGGTCTGTGACCACCCATTAAAAATTGTTATTTTACAGCAAAATCTGACATTCATCGCCGACTGAAAAGAAAAAGGTGTCTGTGGAGGTCAAACGAAATGTAGGATTAATAGTAATTCCTATTCAAGACACACAGAGACAGTTCTGTCACAGGTCTATGAGGATATGACACTGAAAGGAAAAAGAGACAGATGCAGAAATGGAGAGAGAGAAAGGCGGTACGATTGACTGACTCTCTGGGTGATGTGATGTGGCTTCGACTTCCTGCATTGGTTCTTCTGACTCAATTTAAATACAGCCTCAAGCTAAAGAAACACAAGGGACTGTGTGTGCGTCTCTTTATCTAATATTCCTTTGTTTTTTCCACATTGTCAAGACACAATGTGGGAGCTAGTATTTATCCTCTAAACAATGCAACAGATGGTTTATTGAAACATTTGATCTGTCAGCCTGCTGCAGTACCACAAAAACAAACCTAAATGGTTTAATTTCCCACCTGACTCCAGTGTTTAGAGGTTAAGCATCGTGTAATGAATTGTTTGGGTTTGTTGAACAGGACCTGGAGTTTTTGGTTGGTTTGTTTTGAGCTGCACATTTTTATGGGTATAAAAGACAAAAATAAGAACAAATATTCTTCACTTAGATCATTATTGCAAATGTCATTTCAGCCAGAATCTGTGTGTTTCCCGCAGTTGCCATAGAAACATCCGTCTGCCAGACTGGAGCTTGGTCACACGGAAAAGTCGGAATGAAATGACTGAAGGTGAATGATCAATGTGAATGTGTGTCTGCAGGCAGTCAAAATGAGAAAAAGAGGTCTATGAAACAAATGAAAGATAAATGAAAAACAGCATAAAATATCTACAGATATGTTTCTTGATTTACTTCTCTGTTTTTAAATTATAATATTTAATAATAGGTAATATTTAATAAAAAAAAATCAAATAATAAGATTAGCAGCATCCAAGTTTGATTTTAATAATTGATTTAAATCTTTGACATGTCCTTACTGAGTCAATATTAAAGTCGCAATGAAATTGAAATGAAAAACTGTCATTTGCTTTGGAATATTGTTTTATTATTTTTTCAAATGACTTATCTGTGAGCTTCATTATTTTTTTAAAAATTCATGTGCCCTCATTATGTTTAATCAAAAACGCAAAACTCCTCCCCTCTTTGAAACAATCTCTCTTTAGTTCTGGGGCCTCATTTATAGATTTATAGATTTTTTGTGCACATGTTCGTTTTATGAATCACACGTATGCACTTTTTAGAAATGATCGTGAGATCAAATTTAGGATGTTTTCTATGCACCATTTTATGAAAAAGGCCCCAGGCCATATGGTATGGCAGGTGGGTGGGGTCTGGAAAACGTTTGCAGCGAATAGGTGAGTTTAAGTTCATGTGGCGCTGCGCAGACCGTTTGGCGAGGTTTGCTGCTTGCAGTCGAGGGAGGAGCCGTCAAGTCGGACACCTGCTGCTTGCCGTAGTGACGTTTGCGTGGTTTAATTTTTTTAAATCACCAAAAAAGTGAATTAAATGTGAATTTGTCGAAAATCAAACATTTTAATTAAAAGTTGCCACCAGAAACCCTTTATACTGAATATTTTAATTCCTGCTTATACTGTATGCCCAATAATAATTGGAAATATAAGCCTATTAAAATACCAATAGAGAATCAGAACTTCGTGCAGCCACTCTGGAGACGGCTGAACTGCTCTCGCGGTACCTTGATACCATACGTCACATGCCATCAGCGCCATAGATATACATAATAAAAGCTACATGTCTCATCCGCTCTGCTGGCCAAATAGATATATACACTAGATGTCACCTTGGGGTTCTAAGCATGCGTCAAAACCGCCGCCATCTTGGAACAAGGGTCTTGTCATAGGAAGTAGCTAGGTTAAGCTGCTATCTCTGCCTGTATGTTGAATTCATGGATGATGGCAGACTTTTGTGCTGCGTATGGATGTTAGGCCTACTAGCACTATGCATTATAGAAAAAGTAGATTTTCATAATAGCAAAAGTAAAAAAAAAATCTCGACTTAATGTTAAATACATGTCTGACTGTTGAAACGAACCAAAAGAAAACTAAGAAAATCGCATTCATGACGATTTATTGTGATTTTATTTCTATTACACCATTGCCTACAAAGACGCTGATGCCTGTTTTAAGATGGCGGCTCTATTTGATGCATTCAGTCCAATGAACTGCCGTAGCCAAGGCACATCTAGTGTACCTATTTATGTGCTGGCCAATGGAGGTTGACATCCGCACCTGGCGGCCATCTTGTCACAGTCAGCTCGCTCACTTGTAACTTTATGTTTTATCGGTGCATGCACTTTTTAAGTAACCATAACTTGCTCAATTTTCTACCGATCTTGAAACTGTTTGGTTTGTTATAAACGTCAGAGATGTACTTATGAAACTGCATACTGATGAATAATGTTCATGAAACATGTTCAAGCATCCAGAATTATAGCCAAGTTAATAATGTTTCTAAGAAACCGAACCATTTGTAAATCCGTTAAGATTTCAGCAAGATAAGAGTATTTGTGTTTGTGCAGATCACTTACTTTGCCATCAGGTACCACAGAGCACGCCGGAAGGCTTGCCTGTGACAAGATGGCCGCCGGTCATGACGCTAGAGACTGCTGTAAGACATCTAGCCTTTATTATGTATATCTATATCACCTTAAGTCAGATACGTTTTTAACCGGCATGCACTGCTTCAAGTAGGCCGCCGATCGGTCTGTGCAGCGCCACATGAAGTCGAACACATCTATTGGCAAATTGCAACATGACCCAACTTTAAACAATCCAATCAGTTCTCGAATTCAAGTTCAGCACTATTTCTTTCATTTCAGAAGCCGTTTCACTCGGATATACATCACACGGAAAATAAGACAAATGCTTTAAAGATAAGCCATAAAGGTAAAATTTTCACAAATAATCTTTACGTTATGTAGGAAGATTTTATGTATACCACAAAAAAGAACTGGTTCACATAATTAGCCTATATTTTTAATAAAAAATAGCAAACATATTTCTTTTATACTAATATCTAGTGAGTTGCCTACAAACATGGCATTATACTGTATGGCAGTGGTTCTCAAACTGGGGTCCGGGGCCCCCAGGGGGGCTGCGAGATGGTGCCAGGGGGGCCACAGTTTTATGACATTTTATAAAATACATTAATTTATCATGAATTCTGTGCAATTAAACCTAAAAAATAATACTACTAACCAACACCACTACTTCGTATCATTTAATATGTTTTGTTTAATCAAAAGTTGAGTTTTAAAACAGTTTCTTGTCATGAATTTTCTTTGGGGGGGCCGCGAAGGAATGCGCCATACAAAAGGGGGGCCGCACACTGAAAAAGTTTGAGAACCACTGCTGTATGGTATTGTGCAGTGTGTCGGATCTCAACAGAAAGGCCTCATACGTCATTTTGGTCAAAATTTTAAATCAACTTGTGTAACCTACAAAAAGAAGCCAATCCCAGAATGCAAAGCAAAGAGCTCAAAGGCATACAAAACTGGTAAATGATGAGGGTGTCTGATGGTTATGATGCTGCCTTTCGAAGGCAGCCACATAGACAGCCAGGCAATTAATTCCCTTTTTTTAGAAGAGAGCTATTTTTGCTTGTGCATCCTAAAAATGCTGGGTTGATTTCAATCCATGGTTGAAAAATTGTTGGAAACCCAACCATTGGGTTAAATTAACCTAGAAAATGTCTCTTTTTGACCCAACCATGTGTTGAAATCAACCCAACATTTTTAAAGTGTGAGGAAATTAAACCAAAAATGCTGCAGTTCTAAATATTTATGAGCGTCAAACTTAAACAATAAAAATTAAAAATGCAAACCTCTAAGCATAATGCTTTTAAAAGCACAACTTCTAAATAATCAGTAAACTACTGAACAAATCCAAACAGCCATAAAGCTTTGGACATGATTCGTCTGGTAAATTATCCACTTGTGAACCGGTGGTGTGTTTGTAGAAGTACAAACTCTCACTCGCTCTTTCTATCATACAGTGACCTCTGAGCTCACAGCATTGCGAAATGAAATGCTTACAACATGTGGAGAGCTTCATCTAACGTCTGACAAACAACACTACTCGCGCACAAAGCACTTTACAGATGGTTCACCGGCTCTAGGTAGTAATAAACATATTTGAGAGTCTCTCGGTTGAGTGCTTAAATAATGATGAGATCCAGCATCTAAACTGCAGAAATCCAGAGCTTTGGTGTTGCAATATCCTCCAGTGTTTGTCTGTATTAACAAAGTTTTTGTCGTTTTACTGTAGGTCACAAGTTTACAGACAATAAACATGCTTTAAATCACTGTATCACATGATGTACAGTTGATTATGTCCAAGTTACCAGAGAATTCTTCTTAAAGTCAAAACACGACTGCAGCAAGACCATCCATTTTCCTGCTAATAATAAAGAGATCAGTTTCCCATATTAGTTTGCTAAAGCTATTCAGAGCTGGTTTGGAACTGGTCTAGCTGGTAAACTAGCAATGCTGGCTGATCAATATGATCTTTGATCCAGGTTTTCTGGCTGCATGCTTAAGCTAATTAATCATCATTTTGTAGGCAAACAAGCACATCAGCATACAAAGACCTTTAATTTAATATTGCTCTGGTCCCTTACATCAATACTACTTAAATTGTTGTGGACCTCCCTGCACCAGTGGGGCTCATTTACATTATTCACCTCTATACTACAGTAAATCCATCCAGTACTAGTGACCAGCTACACTCTTAAAAACAAAGCTGCTTCACGATGACATAGAAGAACAATTTTAGCTATATGGTTCCACTGTGAACATTCAAAGATCTCCAGCAAGCAAAATCCGAGACCGAAATGACGGCTAACTATAGACCCAATATAGTCCGGCTATATGAGTAAACCACTTCTACCCTAAATTCTCTTGAATTTGCTATGCCATTTTTGCCAAAATAACTTGGAGATGTATGATATTTCAGTCAACAGATGTTCAAAGGTGTTTGCTCATTTCTTTGTTTTAAAAGTATAAGCATCATCAATTTTTGGGCTATTCTTTATTGCAATGAAATTATGTTTACAGACTATAAAAATGTAAGAAAGAAATGGTTCATTTAACCTTTGACTAAAATGGTTCTTCTAATATGTTATTGTGTGAAGAACCGTTTAAGAAGCTTCATTTTTAGGATCCTATGCCCCACTGTAAAGGTGCTACTTTTGATTGTATGGTTCCACAAACAACCTTTAACATCCAAAGAACCTTTCTGTTTCATAAAGGTTCTTTAGCCCTTTAGCTGGCGCAGCCCTTTTTGAAAAGGTATTATATAATATATATTTATATTATATATAATTCATATAACTCTGGCATTTTTGGGGTCTAGGAGCCTACTGTAATTTTGGTCTTGTTTTAAAGAAGACACTTTAATGTTTTTTACGGTCTGGAGGTAAAAATATAATTTTTTATAGCAGTTTACATTTATTTGTAATAAATAAAAAATGCAATATGATATTATTTTTAATACATAAAATTATCAAAGAACTTAGGTTTGTGTTGGTTTGCTGTGAGGTTTGCTGCATACACTTGTCACAAATTAACCCTTGTGCATCCTTGAGGACATTTTTGTCTTTTTCAGTTTTGTTTTGTTTTGATAACTTTGCCTGCGTTAATGCTAACTGCATAAAATTTTATTGGAATTTTAATATTTCACCTTCATTTTCTTTAAAAAAATCTATTTTCTACTAGGTACACAAAATACTTCCTCTCAGGACCTTTTGGACAAAAATGTCCCCATTGAAACCCATTAAAACTGCAATTTTTAATCCCGGTGCCATTCAACTATAAAATTATGCAATCTTTGTTAACAGGCTTTCATTCTGTTGGCAAGGCTTCAAAATTTAAATTTTTACTTTTTCTTACCAGATGGTGCCCTTTTTTTAGGTTTGGCATATAAAGCAAATTATCGCTTTATTGTTGTTTTCTGCTTATGCATATTATAGAGCCAATTAGATATATTATGAAGCTATAATTGTGTGGGTGTGTTGGTATGGATGTCAGTGTGGTTTGTATGTGTGTACTGAAAATTTTATGTGTGTGTGTGTGTGTGTGTGTGTGTGTGTGTGTGTGTGTGTGTGTGTGTGTACCTGGTAATTATCACGTTGTGGTGACCAATTGTCCCCACAAAGATAGGAATACCAGTATTTTTGTGACCTTGTGGAGACATTTTGTGGTCCCCATGAGAAAACAAGCTTAGAAATCAAACTGAATGATGTTTCTTGAAAATGTGAAGTAGTAGAAGAGTTTCTGTGATGGTTGGGGTTGGGGAATGGGGTAGGTAAGGGGAATAGAATATACAGTTTGTATGGTATAAAATGCATTACGTCTATGAAATGTACCCACAAAACATGGAAACCAGAATGTGCGTGTGTGTGTGTGTGTGTGTGAGCGTGTGTGTGTGTGCGTGTGTGAACAGTTTGAATGAAAAAAAATATATTGTACTGGAAATCACAAGACTACAACCGCTGCAAAGGAGGTGTAAACAAACCAGCATTTGAAGGGTTAAATTTCTGAAAATTAATGAATGTTTGGTCATTGTGATTAGAGCTGATGCTGGTTAAAAAAAATGGCATCAGTGAAAGTGGAAAAAAATATGAATCTATAATATTTTTATGACACTTTTTTGACATGGACATTTTTGTCCTTTATGGACCTGAGAGGTAACTTTTTTTAAAATCTGATACTGCATAAAAATATGAATGCATAAAAATTAATGTTGTTGTTAATCATTGACATATCCAAGGCTGTAATACTCAAAGAAAAAAAATCTGCTTAGCATTTAGTAAATTGAAAATAATTAAAAGTTTTCTTTTTTCATAAAAAAACAGCAGTGGCATTGGCATTGTGTAAACAAACCAGCATTTAAAGGGTTAAAATTCTGAAAATTAATGTATGTTTGGTCATTGTGATTAGAGCTGATGTTGGTTAAAAAAATGGCATCAGTGAAAGTGGAAAAAAATATTAATCTATAATATTTTTATGACACTTTTTGGACATGGACATTTTTGTCCCCTGTGAACCTATGTGTAACTTTTTTTAATTGACACACAAGGGTTAATAAATTACAGTTACTGCATTATTATTACTGCTAAAAGGTTTTGAAACTACATTCTTAGACCCTTCCAAGTTTGTCGTGATAGATTAACATTTATATGAAAAATATTAAAGTAAACTTAGGTGTCTCACGGGACAGCGCCAGTTAACAGGTTAGACTATAAAAGTGTAAGCAACAAAAGTCCATTTGGTTGAACGTTTCTTTTTTTTGGGGGGGGCAACTATAGTTCTTCTATGGCATCGCTGTGAATAACCTTTCGTAGGACCTTTATTTTTAAAGGGCACATATTAGCCTATGCACATTTTTCCAAGATGTAATATAAGTTTCAGGTGTGCCTAGAATGTGTCTGAGAAGTTTCAGCTCAAAATACCCCAAAGATCATTTATTATAGCATATAGCATAGCAATGCTTTATCAGTGTGACGTCACATTAACAAGAAAATCAATACAGCATGTCTAATGGGGCTGCTTTGGTTTAATGGGGATTAAAAAGGAAAATGTTTTTTTTTTTTTTCATTTGTAAGGTGGTTGTGTTCACACACATTTATGTCTAAACGCAAGATTTTGCATAATACTGTATGTGCCCTTTGAGGGTGTAATAAATATTTCATTACTTATCCAAAGTGACTTACATCACTTTAATTTATAGTACAAGCTCAATTTCCATAAGCAGCATGTATTTAAAGGCAGGGTGCACAAATTTTGAGAAACGCTTTGGAAAAGGGAGTCGGGCCAAGTGCCAAAACACACTTGTAGCCAATCAGCAGTAAGGGCCGTGTCTACTAACCAAGATCGTTGGCTGGGTTGCGTATGTGTGGGGCAGGTCTATCAAAAAAGGTCCAGATTCTATTGGGGTAAGGGCGTGTTTGTTTAGGTGATTTCGAAGGTCAACATTGGCTTTCAGAAATTGTGCACCCCACCTTTAAGTGTCTTAGCATAAAATAGTTGACAATTACAACTAGCAACATTAAGCCCAAAAAATGTGACCTGTAAATTACCAACACCCACAGAACAAGCAGGAAGTGTTGTAGTCGAGTCCAACTAAAGTCCGAGTCAAGACCAAAGATCAAGTATCGAGTCTGAGTCAAGACAGAGTCCACATACAGCTTAATCTGGACTCAACACTTGATCTCTGGTCTTGGTCTTAACTTGGACACGAGTCAGTTAGACCTCCCCACAACACTAGAAGCAGGTATTTATCTCTTTATCTCAGCAATAAACCAAAGAAATTTCTGTCCAACCCAATCTCACTGTAAAAAATGAAGCCCTAACTACTTTAATAGCCTGTTGCTGAATACTTGTGTTAGCGCTACTGCAAGTTCGGATGCCAGACAACATGTCGGGTTTCATCTCATGCTTATCATTCAAAAAGAAATCCAATATAATCATACCTTGTGAAAGACCAGAAAAAAAACACATGCTGAGAGAGTGAAAGCTAGTTTCAGTATCAGCATTCAGTGTGCAACAATATGTTTGTATGCTACACGAGTGGCTCAGACTTTTTGCTTTAGGCTGGACTCTTTCAACATGAATAATAATGGAGTTATTCAGAAAGATGTAATTTAAAATGCTTTCAACACCCCGCAGCCAAACGGACTCGTTGACATGCAAGCTCGAAGACGCATTCTAGTTTTAAGCGTTGCACCTGTCACAAGTTCTGAATATTGGTTGACAGAAATATGAAATAGTCCTCGAGATATAATCAATGATTCATTTTTTGGTGCACATTTGCATACATTTTAAAACTCAAGTGCCCCAACTTGCAAAATGTCTTATTTACGAACAATGGCGGTCCAGGAGGCGAGATAAAAACGAATTTAAAATAAACACAACTATTAAGCTGACACAATGAACTGTTCTTTCGTGTGGTACACTGATAGGATGTTCCAACAAGAAAAAACCCACAAATACAAAACCCATGTGGTGTGCGAGTGCGATTTATGCCCACGGTCACAATCAAAGCCGCTTTCATATCCCCTCTCGGGCGGAGACAAGCAGCCCTATTGCTAACATGATGTAATTCCAGTTAAAGCTGACATATTTGAACCTGACCTTTGAGTTTAAGCAAAGAGGATGACCTTTGATCCGTATGCAAAACACAGTGAGGTCTCTAACATATTTCTGCACTTGAAGAGGTAATAAATCCTCTTATGACAGGGACACACGCATGCATGCATGCAGTAAAAAAATGCAACTTTAAGTTTAAACAACCTAATTATGCAAGTCAATTTAACCTACTTTGACATAAGTTGACATAATTTAGAAAAACAAGTTGAAATTATTAAACTTCATTTGTAAGTTAAAGTAACATCAAAATATATGATATATATGGATATGATACATTTTGACTGCAAACAAACACGGGTAAGAATCATAAAGAAAGATACAAAATAACACCAAACACCCTGTAACAAATCAACACTGTCAAATCGAAGACTTTTGTGATTCCTAGAAAAGACAAAACCACAAAAAGAGTAAGAAGTGAGGCGGGCGGTGAAAGAAAGGTTTAAGGATATGATATATCTCCGGAGATCGTAACAGGTGCTACAACAGGTGCTAACAAAAAACCGGAAAGGTGCCAGATGATGTCTGACTGATGTGCACGAGTGTCCAAATGTAGGCTGGATGGTCTCTTAAGCTCATGAATGTTGTTCTACTAAGGCAGATGTTCGAAATTTTGTTTAATTTATTTATTTCTATGGATGGTGAAGGCTGTACCTGCATTACAGTTATAATTGTGTGTAACTGAGCAAGTGATTAAAACAAATATGACATTGACTACATTTACATACAAAAGAATATTGTGATATTTTGGTTTCTAGACAAATCGAATTGTACACTACCAGTCAAATGTTTTAAAACACTTGACTTAAATGTTAACTATGATCTTAAAAACAATTTAAAGGTGCCATAAAATTGTAAAAAACTGTATTTATAGGCAATAGGCATAGATAAATAATAAGAGCTCTGTACATTGTTTTGGCATATCATGAGCCTCAAAAGACTGCTGGAAAACAGTAGAGCCCTGCATTTCAGCCCGAGCCCGACGGGGCCCAACCTGTTTACGCCCTTCGGGTCGGGTTTCGGGCAAATTTTAACGTCACAGCAGATACGCGGGCCGGACCTCGGGCTTATTTAGGCTTCTCCATCTTTTTATAGTTTTCAATTTAATTAAAAGAATCTTTTGACAGACATTTATGATTGCAAAACAAACATTGGAAGACGTTTAACCTACCGCATGAGTCCGCTACGCACAGCCACACATTTACAATGCAGCTGTTTTAACAGCGTAACAGCAGGACCTTCAGCGCACCAGGAAAAATTATAAATGGAGTACTACATTAAAAACTTGGATACTGTCTATGCAGACAGCATCCAAGACATAATCTATTAAAGACTTCTACCTGTATTAGTTTTGTGTAAGAAGGCTGTGTCTTTATTTCTTGTTTGTGTATGGATCGACTTTTTTATAGTTTAACTGTTGGATGGATACATGAATAGCCATGTTCTGTGGTAAGTCCTTACATTTAAAAAAATGTATATGCAAAAGCGAAGTTGTAAGATAGCATGCATGTTTATTCTGTTTCATGTTTGTTTCGTTTCGTTTTGTATAGCCCTTTTTATTTTTTTATTTCTGCACTCGTTGCAACTGCGAGCAGCAGAGCAACCTGCCTTCGCTTTTTAAAAATAGAGTGTGTTTATAATAAATGTTTAAACTAACATTGTGATATGCTGAAAATATATATTTTATATAGTTGTTATTATAGGCAAGTGAAGTGTTGATTTGAGAGGATCAATTCATCAAACATGTCGTCAACTTACTGTCGGCCACTAACCGGTTATCATAAAAAACTTTAACAACAAAAACTGATCTAAAATGTAAATAAAAAAGAAATATAACTAGTTTGCCATTTAAAACAAAACTGAACTGCTTTAATTGCTGCAAGAGTACAGCTGTACAAGCTGTGTAAGGAGTTATTTTTTGCTATTTCTGCGGATTTCTTTTGCAAATTCTATGCGGAATTTTAATTAAATTTAATTCATTTTAAAATGGTCCGAGAGAATGTGCGCTGTGAATATTACAAAACAATAAAATATTTTATAACTATATTATACATTTTATTAAAGGATTACCCTGAATTAAACTGGACCAACATGAACCAACAGATAATGGATAATGTGCTGTCACGACCATAGTTTTATATAATATACATATATTACTGTCTACAGTGTAAGAGTAAAAAGAAAAGGCTTCTCATAATAAATGTAGCATATATAGCAAGATAATTTCATCAGTTTAACAACACAATGTATATATATATATTTATCTTGTAAACGGATTTAAAATAATAAATAATTGTTGCGTCATGTAGCAAGAGAGACGATAGAGATCTCATTAACTTCTCCGCAGAAAGTTTTATTTCAAAAGTTTTACATATTAAATAGGCTATTAAAAAGTTTGTGCTTCTCTCATAAAAACCTCACAGCAGACAGCACAGACATCTACTCACAAACACACGCGATGCAGTGACTATATCTGCGGACACAGATTCTTAATGGGGAGAATTAAAAAGTTCGGACTCGGGTCGGACTCGGGCTGAGAATTCTGATAAGCTGTCGGACAAGGGCCGGGCGAGGGCCTAAGCGTCTCGGGCCAGGGCCGGGTCAGGGCCTAGATTTTTGGCCCGTGCAGGGCTCTAGAAAACAGGTCATTCTTAACATAACACAGACTGTGATGTCACAGTCGAGATGTGCGCTCCAACATTATATTACACATTTAATTAATTACAAAAATGTTAACTAATGTGAGCTACTGGCATGAGCCTCAGAGCAGAACTCAACATTATTATTCATGACCCTTCCAAATAGAGCAAAATAGGCCATTTCATTCAAAGGACAAATTCTAGGGTTATACATGGACATGTAAAACATTTCTGTATAATTTTTGCACTTAAAGTTACATACCTTCTATGAAATATCAAAGAACTATTTAACATATTATTTCAATAAATTCTTTGGCACCTTTAATCTGAAGGTGGTTAAATGCTTTAAATTTCTTTTGTAGACAAAAATATAGCTGTGCCAAACAGATTTATTACTGTTATTAGAAAACTTAAATTGGATTTTAAAATATACTACTCAGTGCCTACTCATCAACCTTTAAAACAGTACTACAGTATATGGTGTGATTGTGGTGTGAATTAATTCGGATGTACTACAGACACCATGTTGTTACATCACGTGACATACATCATCATAACAACGAGTTAAACTATAGCGCAATTTAACCACAAGGGACAGCTTTTCACCCAACTATATAGTAAGTAGGTGGTTTTGGATGCAGGCTTAAACTGAATATTAATGGAAAAGCAGCCAATAAGAGCCAAGAATAAATGTGAATGTGAAATATTCTTTAAATATCATCATAAGGTGAACCTTTAAGAAGTTTCTTGATCAAATGACATGAATACGGTTTAGCAATTTCTAGGCAAAGGGTGACTGCACTTTAGATGATAAAATATAAAGTTTTGTTTATTTTGGATTCTTTTAGTCTTTTCAACATAATTCTCACATGTACATTTGTGTAACACTGAAAAAACAACTTGTATTTTTTTAAATCCTCGTAACAATTTGCGAAAGCTTTTTTAATGTACAACTTACCTACTAAAATCAAATAAAATCTACTTAATAATGCATGAATAACATACACTCTAAAAACAAACGGTGCTATATAGCACCAAAAGTGGTTCTTTGCTCGTAATCATAGAAGAACCGTTTTTAGTGCCATATAGCACCGGTGAAGCACCAGTGAAGCACCTGTGTAGAACCAAATAGGGGCCATATAGCACCACTATAGCACCACATATGGTTCTACATAGCACTATTTGGTATATAAAATGTATGCGGTACAGTTTTGTTTTCTCTGTCCTACAAACTTTTTGTGTCACGATCTAGGCAGCCGGCAAGTTTCTCAAACAGACTGTGAGTGACACACAAAGCTGTCATGTGTAAGTGGTGACACACTTCATGCGTGACCGGTGACCGGTCCATGGTGTACAACATGGCCGTCACTCAGCACAAATAGGCCCATTATCAGCATCCAATGCTTTTAACACATCAAAAGAAAAATCCATCTTCACCGATTTACCGATCATACATTTACCCTAGGGTAGAATATTCTCTAATCCTTAACTTCATCCCACCCCTTTCCATAACTCCAGTAAAACTGATCTCTGATCAGAATAAAACAGCATGTTTATACTGTGTCATACTGAAGCAATTCCAGCATCATATGACTGTAAACTTTGCCTAGAGATTCAAAATGAGGACAAATTTCTGCCAGCGGGGAGAAAGAGATGAATTGGGTTTGTTGTTATGGGCAGAATAACATTTTGTAAGTGCGATTTCTAAGGATTTTAAAAGTGATACTAAGTACTGTTTATAAGCTATAAGGCTCTCCTGATTTTGCCAAGTGGTTGATGTCCCCAGGGCAACATTATGTTGACCCTGGGACAACATTTCAATCAACCAATCAGATTTCAGAAATATGTTTAGAGTTTGTTTTAAGTTTAAGCTTACAACCAGGATTAGCTGTTTCTAGACCATTGTTTTTTACTTATCATGTCCCTCTGATGTTACGGTTTGGTTATGGTTGTTTTCATTGTATTCATTATATAGTCTCATTTTACACAGTAACGTTAGCTTAGTGTAGTTTTTGATACGCTATCTATGATTTGAACTAAGGTAATCTACTTGTTGTTTATTTTGCTTGTTATCAGAAATAAACTACTCTTAAAGAACTTTGTTTTTTTTATTCTTTCTGAGTTTACCAGAAGTTACATTTGTTCCACAAAAGCCATTGGTTTATGTTGTTACTGCTGAAGACATGTACATTAAGGTGTTGTTTAATGTTTAGATCATGATTTTCATGTCACAGGTGCATTACCATCATGGTGTTTTGTATTTGTCTGCATGTAATTGTAAATCATACAATACTTTGCTGAAATATATTGTGAAAAAGAGTAAAATAAAACTTTACCCTAATGCCTAAAATCTTTTTCACCTTAATTTAGAGTTGTTCATGTGTTTTTTTATATTATGATACTGTGGACCATAATATTCTGATTAGGCGTTTAAAACTCACATTTGGTATCAAGGGTACAGTATTAAACTGGTTTAGCTCATATCTTAAGGACAGGTATTTTTTCTGTGGAGATTGGCAAATTCTCTTCATCTTCTTCTCCTATTCTTAGTGGAGTACCTCAGGGTTCCATCTTAGGCCCGCTTCTTTTTAACTTATATATGTGTCCGCTTGGGGATATCATCAGGAAGCATAATATTTTATTTCATTTTTATGCTGATGATACGCAACTGTATTTGCCATTGAAAGCCGGCGAGTCCATTCAGATTCTTATGGATTGCATCCGGGACATAAAGGATTGGTTATCTATTAACTTTCTCTGACTTAATGAGGACAAAACTGAACTTATTGTCTTTGGCCCACAATTATCAAGAAATAATCTTATTACGGAGTTAGTTAATTTCATCCCAACAGTTTCCTCCCAGGTTAGAAATCTTGGTGTCATTTTTGACTCTGAACAATGTTTAATCTAAACAAATTAATTCCGTGGTAAAGAATAGTTTTTATTAGAGCCCGACCGATAAAGGATTTTGAAGGCTGATACCGATACAAATGTTTGTTGGTTTTAAAATCCGATATTCCGATATATCGGCCGATATATTTTTTCCAGAAACGCGCAACAAAACATTTTCCTAACATAAGTTATTCATAGTTATTTATGAGTTTTAACTAAAATAATATGATAATGCATTTTAAAAAGAAACTTGTTTCTTTTATTGTCTCGTGACCAACTCACCATGAACTCACTTAATCGTTGTTCTCTCTGCCCAACTTTGGCTGGATCAGCCGGTTGCAGGATGTGTGACGCGTTATACACGAGTGTTGCCAACAGGGAGGTTGTAAAGTGCCCTCATGACATGGTTGAAGGCTGTTTCGTACGTTTTTTTTAAAATATTCATTTATCGGCCATTATGAATGCCGATACCGATAGTTTGGAAAATGCCTAATATCGTCCGACAATATCGGCCTGCCGATATATCGGTCGGGCTCTAGTTTTTATCAGTTACGGTTAATTTCAAAACTAAAATCATTTTTGTCATTTCACAATTTGGAGAAAGTTATTCATGCTTTTATCACTTCACGCTTGGACTACTGTAATGCATTGTATTTTGGTCTTCCTCAATCATTGCTTGGTCGACTACATATGGTCCAAAATGCAGCTGCAAGGCTGCTGACCGGGACAAAGAAATATGATCATGTTACCCCAATTTTAGTCTCGCTCCATTGGCTCCCGATTCATTTTAGAATTCAATTTAAAATTCTCTTGTTTGTTCTTAAAGCTCTTAATGATCAAGCTCCCTTATATATTACAGACCTTCTTACACCCCTGGCTTGCATTACAACCTTAAGATCTGCAGACAGGGCTCTTTTATCTATCCCTCGTTCCCGTCTAAAATCTAAGGGAGATATAGAGCCTTTGCTATTGCCACCCCACGTCTATGGAACAACTTACCTCTGCACATCCGCCTTGCACCTACAATTACTATTTTTAAACTTATCTTTATTCCTTGGCATTTTAATCTTTTACTGATGCTATTTCTGTCTTAACTCTTTTGCTTGTTTCTAGTTTTATTACTCTTGTTTTTACCCTGTACAGCTCTTTGGGTTACACGATATTTTAAGGTGTCACTGTTACATTGTAATTATATATTTAAGTACCAAGTAATAATCATCAACAACATGTACTTACTGTAGGGTTGGGGTTAGGAATAGGGTTTGGTTAAGGATTGGTTGCATGTACTTATGCATAATTAACTGTTATTACTATAATAATTACATGTAACATGTGTAACAAAGACATCGTAAAATAAAGTGTTACCGCACTTTGGATAGCTCTGCAATCATAAAGTTTAAACAACTTAATTATACAAGTCAATTTAAAAATTGTGATAAGTTAACTTAAATGAGAATAACAAGTTGAAATTGTTGAACTTAATTTGTTAAGATAAATAACATAAAAATATATGTTGATATGATATAATTTATCACAGTGTAGTAGAAGCTACTTTAAAATCGTAGTTTTCTAAGCTATGCTATTCATAAAAAATCGGAATTTTAGTAGCCTTGCTACCTATATCTCATAGGATCTTGCAATGTCTGCAAAACTATAGTAAAAGACTGCTAAATGATGGAAAAGATTGGTATGTGCCATAAAAGACGAGAATCTGGATTATGGAAAATCGGTTGCTTGGGACAAAAATATGAAAGCAGCGACTGACCATCAGAATCAATGTATACCAGAGAGCAGTATAATAATAGATTACGTAGCTGGATATGATAGAAATGTGGATTTTTAATATAGAATTGTATGTCAACCCTTCCTCCACCTTAGAAATCATTCTGTGAGCAAAATTGAAATTGGAAATCTAATAAGAGCACTTTTCATTGACAACCGCTGGCTGAGGACAAAAGCTCTCGGCTCCGTTACAGCTGTGCTGAGAATCAATCTCTTCAAGTGCATTGAATAGCCACAGATATCTGACAATACCTCTCTGACATAAAGACTATTTTCAGTACAAAAATTGAAAAAGAGAGATGGTGGTGCCGTGGTGGGCTGTTTGTTACTCGTGTTCATTAACCTCTGCAATCTTTCTGCTTCGTACAATGGCAGAATTATTAATTCACTGACTGTGTGAGGCGGGCACTGTGATGAATGAATGGCAGAGATAACAGACTGGCCGAGACTGTGCTGCCCCAACGCAATGAATAAAAAGGCAAAATACAGAGTCGAGACACTTTCTAACAAGATGTAGTTTTGGAAAATTAGGTATGGCAAAAAGACAAAAATGTTAATACAGGTGAATGAATGGTGATTTTAAAATGTAGGGCTATCTTTCTTTCTGACATTCTACAAAATTTTGAATATTATAATACTGTAGCTGTGATTGATTTGAATTTTAAATTTAAAGGAAGAGAGAAACTCAATCCACAGTTTTGAATATCCTAAAAATAAAAGTTCTCTAAAGGTTCTTTGTCATGATATGGTTGCTTAAAAGGTTTTTTGTAGAGGAAAAAAGTTCTGCAGATTGAAAGAAAAGGTTCATCGGGGAAGCAGAAATGGTTCTTCTATGGCATTTGCAATAAAAACTTTTTTGCACCTTTATTTTTAAGCGTATAAGCAGTCAGCAGTGACCAGGTTGTTTGAGAAAAACAACAGAAGCTGATGACAGATGAATAATTAGAGTCTTGAACAAAGAGCACTAAAATAATTAAAAGTGACATCACCAACAACTTCTAGACAACTGGGGTGAGAGTCTCGCGATCATCTGTTCACAAAAGACTTCCAGTGCAGAAAGGCAAAGACTACACAGCGAGGTGCAAATGAATGATCAAACTTAATGATTGAACAGAATGGCTGGATTAGAATTTGTACAAATAATATTTATGGAAACATAAGATAAAATTTAACCTTTCTCCAAATGGAATGCAAATGGTGGAGAAGAATAACTACACAGTGAGAATAAAGGAACAAAAAAGGTACACACCTTTTAAGTCGCTGGGATGGTACCCTTAAAAGTTCATTTTTGTACCTATAGACGGTTTCATCAGACACACGTGCGCTGACGCGATAGACGTCTGGATCCAAACTTTACCTCTGGTTTTGTTTTTTTTAATGGTGTGACTAGTTGCTAAATTGATCTCTTGAACAAATGCCTCGTCTAAAATAACAAATGTTTTGTTTTCCTAGGTAATCTATGTGTTGTTTTTTTGCTTGTTATACAAATAAAGTATTTTTAAAGAACTTTGTTGTTATTTATTCTTAGCGGAGTTTACCGGAAGTTACGTGCGGACCACGACAGCGCTTGTTTATGTTGTTACTTCTGAAACTGTCTATAGCAGTGCTTCTCAATTATTTTCTGTCACCCCCCCCCTAGGAAAAAGTAAACATTTCGCGCCCCCCCAACTCTCCGCCGCGACTGTAAATAGTATAATTTGTCTATAAAATTACACATCTGCAAAACATTGTATCCTTATTAACATTAAAGAAAACACAAAAAAAATATCAATCAACTTACAACAAAGAATAACTTTATTAACATTGTTTTTTAGTCTGTAACAGAAAAGACTAAAAATGCATCAATTTGCCTGAAATAAAATAAATCAATCCTTATTTACAGTATATTTTTTGACCATTTGATACTAAAAATTAAATTAAATCTAATCAATAAATTATAATCAAAAACTCAAGCGGCTTATCAGCGTGTTTGGGTTGTTATGTCTTTAAGTGACGGTGCAAAAAAAATCACTTCCTGAAAAAGTATTTTTCCCAGGTCTCACGCGCCCCCCATGGTGTCGCTTCGAGCCCCCCCTGGGGGTCCCGCCCCACTATTTGAGAGCACTGGTCTATAGGTATACAAAACAAAACATTACAATATCCTAGGACCATTCAGGACCTATTGTGGTACCTTAAGGAACAATGTTGTAAGAAATGATTAGAATTTTAGAGGTACCTTTAAAAGGGACACAATATGGCAAATAAATAATTTTTCAAATATAATTTCAAAATATACTAAAAATTGGCCAAAATATATTTACTGAAATAAATTTTGAAATATGTTTACAAAAATATGTTTTTTGTCCATTTGTATATTTTAAATATATATTTGACAAATAAATAGAAAATACATTTTAAAGCATTTATATTGGAAGAAAAATTTAATTAAATTCAACTGCAAAATATTCTTATAATTGTATATTTTATACATACCTTAACTAATACTACATTTTATACTTGTACTTTATACATTTTATACAAACTTTAATATTTTGGCCAGGGGAAAATATAATTTTTGACATAATGGGTTGTAAAATTAGAAATGTATTTGTTGCCCCTGAAATACATTTTGAAATATATTTTAATATATGTAGGTTAAAACTAAACAAATTAAAAATATATTTAATTAAGCTTTACTTTTTACAAAATGTATTTACATATATTTAAAACATTTTTGACAAGATAACATTTTTTCTGTACGGGAAAATAGATTCTTAAGGTATAATAATGTACCCTTAAAAATACAACGTGGTGTTGTTAAGTCTAGCTGTAAATTTTATTTTTGACAGTGTAAAAATATGGCAAATATGGCTACCTCTGAAACAGACTCCTCTTTACGAATTATGTTACGAATGATAACAACAGTAAAAAGGATTTTATAAGTTGGTGTTTTTTCCTAAGATATGACATAAACCACAAACAAAAACAAATATATCCTGATTTGCAAAGTAAAGCATTTAATCTAAACCAATAACCCACATGCGCATAAAAAGTACACTGTCAGGAAAAAAATGACCCAAAAAGCAGTCACTGATATAGTAGTACCACTTAAAAGGTGCCCTAATGTGTACCATTATGCACTTTTGAGGTACTAATAATAAACTTTTTAGGTGCAAGTAACAGCTAGACACATTTTTTTTCTAATTTTACATTAAACTGTCTTTATTTTTATGAGAACTCAAATGCTTTGTTTTATATTAAACCTGAAAACTTTTAAAATGATATTTTTGGCGGGTTTTCCTGTGTTTCTGCATTTTCTCAGAGATAAGCTTTCATACAGCCTGTAAAATACGTGATGTTTCTCTCAAACGCGATGAAAGAATTGGGAAGAATAAACCCTTTGAATGTAGCTTTCTGCCGCCTCAGAGACTATTCAACTGTCCTTGTGTGTGTTAGAGATAACATAAGAAATAAAAAATAAACATGAGAAGTGTGTGTGTGTGTGTGTGTGTCTGCCCGTGTATAATTAGTACATCTGTTGCTTCTGTACTGCTTAGAACCCAGGTGAGAGTAGCACCTTCAGACATCTGGAGAGAGGAACCGCTCCATCTGCTCCTCTCCAACTCTTCCTTTTTTCTTTCCAGTTTATTCTGCTGCTTCCCTTAAATTCAAAAAGCATTAGATTAAACATCCATTTATCATACCACAAACAAAAAATGATGCATCTATCATTTCTCATATACAAATATAACAAATGTATTACTTTAAAATTTTGGGAAATACAGTGCACTTAGTCAATTATCTGTATGAAAGTGGCATCAATTTTGATGGGCAGACTTTCAACTCACTTTTAATCTCTAACTTTGCATTCTTAAGAGACACAGTAAGCACAAAATAATGTCAAAGGAGTAGGATGTCCAACTACTAATACAATGACAACACAGAATTAGCTGTAGTTATGCAGCTGTTTGCCAGTAACTTACTGTAGATTTCAATTTATGTTATTTACTGGCAACAGCTTGTTGAAAGTTAAATTAACATTTAACATGAACAAGTCTTTGTCTTTACCGAATTAAACTATAAAATAATAGCCTTATGCAAGCATTCTGGGAATTAGAAATCTTAATTAAACTTTTTCAGTTTTTTCCTTCAGAGTTTTGCTTTGCATGAGGCTGATATTTTAGTTTTATTCTGTAAAGATAAAAACTTAATGTTTAATGTTCATTTAACTTTAAATAAGCTTGCCAGTAAATAACAACTATAAATTTACAGTAAGTTACTGGCAAACAGCTGCCAGTAATACTGTAATTTCTACAGCAATAAAAACAAAAAAATGACAACGAATAGTGATCCAAGTGATTTTTGTTACGTACCAGGGCTGGGTTTCCCGATAACGATTGAACTTATCACTTAAGAGCGCTTTCTACGAACTACTTTACGAACATTCGTTGTTCATTTACGTGCGTATCCCAAAGATGCACGTTTAACGATCGCTCGCAGCTGGGTTTTAAGTGCTACTTACGAGTCGCTATCCGTTTGTCAAGTGCTGAAATGTCACCAATAGAAGCTTGTTTAGGCTAATTATTTTCAGCCGATGTGCACTAATACTTTTAATATTATTATTCATAATTGTTCAAAGACTTTTTAAATGTTTTAATAATTTGGGCATAATGAAATATTACTTTCCGTATTTAGTTAGGAGTCGTCCCACTGCGCATTTAATATTTTAGTTTAGATTATTATTATTATTTGTTTTTATTATCTATGTTAATTTATTATTGTGGATTATTGCATTGTACCGTAAATATTTATTTGGTTTCTTTAATTAGATGCAATTTCCCATGATTCGTACGATCGTTTTTACGATCTACTTAGCCTTACGATGCTTTTGGGAAACCCGGCCCAGCACAGAAATGCACGGATTTGAAAAGCTCTGTGTCCCTGATTGGCCTAAATAATTCTGACGTCAGACGGAAATATGACCCTCCTTACCATGTTTGAAAGATTCAGACACGATGCAATGCTAACAGGAGTTTACTTACAGGCTGTGAAGTGGGAGGAATTATGATAATGTCGGTCTTGTCTACATCACCAATCCCAGGAAGTAAACTGTTGCCTACAATCCGTGTGTTTGTTGTAGTCCAATAGTTAGTTTCTTTTGCATATCGTTAACATTTTACTAACACACCTACACACCAAAGGAAATGTAAAATCGTGAATTGGACAATAGGTGCTCTTTAAAGACCCTCTAAGTGCGTCTAACATTTTTTTCTCCAGACTCCTAATAGATTTTGTGCAGAAAGCATTCAATTAATATCATCATCTCATTATAGAAGTGTCATTTAGCACCTTTTGCATCTGAGCTCCTCAACTGCTTCGTGTTTAGTAGTGGACTAGTTACAGTTTTGGTTTGTGGAGAAAGCCGCCATACCTGCAAAAAATGTAACTTTTATCAACTGTCAAGTAACTTCCTAAAATTCAGTACATACCTTGAAAGTCATTGAATCCACCAGCACGAGTAACTGTGTGGACTGCAAGTTCTGCTTAATAGGACAGTTACAAAAGTTACAGTAGCAAAAGATGCAAAAGTTTTATAATCCGGATGGCAGACATCAACATAAAGTGAACTTTAAAAACTGTCTGAAATGTCAGACTCGAGAGAAAAGTAGATGATTAATGGACTCTCGCACAAACACACAACCGCAGTGTGTATCCACAAACAGAAGAGCATCCCCTTCCTTTATTTTACAGGATTTTTTGTTTCAAAAACATCACAATTTTCTGAACAGCATATAAACAACAACATAACAGACGAATGATGCACAGGCTGAAAAACACTGAAACCGAAAACACTGTACAGAGCTCTGTAAACAAAAACTAACATCAGAAATAAAGAAACACTGTATCTCTGACCGTTCATGATCTTTGAACTTTAAAAAAAACACACACATTGGAGATTGTTGTCTTGATACACACATAAATATTGAATGTCTACATGTGACACTTCATTATTAAAACTGCTATTAAGGTTTGTAAAATGTGATGTTTAGAAAGGTGCAAAAGAGGTTTCAATTCATTTGAAGAGGTAAAGATAAAACCGACTTACAAAGATCAGTATCAAATTCTCAAACTGATATGATTTCTGAACAGAAAACAACAAGAAATCAAAGCGTCCTGATTGTTTGGAGTCGTACTGAGGCTCATTTCATGTTATAATCTTGATACCCACCCCCCTCTCTACACACAAACACAAGCAACCATCTGTGCCTGGGCAGCAGAGTGTGTTTCGCACCATGTGTCATACTGTTATGTGTCAAGCGAGCATCGGCTTGCTCATATGACCCTAGCACACATTTACACAGAGAGCGTTGACCTAGCCTGTTAAAGTCTGAGAGCATCTCGGCTCGACAGGAGTTTCTGATTCAGAGCCCAGAACTCTCAGAGTTTCTTTCTGCAGAACTTAAAAGTTGGAGCGTGTGATCTCTCAGAGCGCATCACTAATCCTGTGTTGCAGAGTCACCACCTCAGCATCTGTTAGGGGCGGGGCTGATATCCAAAGAGGAGTGTTTAATATGTAAAGAGGCGGAGCTGTCGTGACATCTCTAGCAGTTCGAGAGAGGGAGACGTAAAGATGTAGATTTGTCATGTTGAAATGTTGTTTTGTATTTGTATTGGTTGTTTTTTATATATTTTCTTCAATAAAAAAGTATAGATGTAGATTGTACTCCAAGTGTATGCATGTTTCAGCTCATTTATCGATTAAAGTATTGTTTACAAAGATTATCTGTCAATCTCAAGCGTGTGGTGTGTATATATGCAACCCTATTTCATGGCAATATGTACATATTTTACGAGGTGGCTAATTTGGTTTAATTCATACGACCAACATTCGTACATTTTTGTACGATTTGCTTTTTCCCCGTGACGTTGGAGTTAGGCGTGGGGTTTCGTTATAGATTTTTTTATGATTATCGCATGTTTTTGTACGATTCACTTCATACGAATTCATACGAATGGAATGGGCAAACTTGTGAAAACGTACAAATTCTAGTAAGATCAAGATGGGATATGTTTCGAATGAAGTATGCAGTATACACCAGATACTACTTCCTAGTGTTGGTGTATGAATATGCAACGCTACCTCTCGGCAATTCATAGGTTTTTACGAGGTGGCTAATTTGTATTAATTCGTACGTCCAACATCCTTACATTTTTGTATGATTTGCTTTTGCCCCGTGGCGTTGGGGTTAGGGGCGGAGTTTCCTTATAGATTTTTTATGATAATCATATGCTTTTGTACAATTTACTTCATATGAATTTATACGAATTAGCAAACTCGTAAACACTGCAGTGTACACTAAGTACTACTTCCTAGTGTGGGTGTATGGATATGCAACGCTATCTCATGGCAATTTGTACATTTTTACCAGGTGGCTAATTTGTATTAACGTGTATGATCAACATTGGTACATTTTTGTACAATTTGCTTTTGCCCCGTAACGTTGGGGTTAGGGGCGGGGTTTCATTATAGATTTTTTTATGATAATTGTATGTTTTTTACGATTCACTTTGTACGAATTTATACGAATTAGCCAACTCATAAAATACGTACAAATTCTTGTGAGTTTAGGCTGGGATATGTTTGGAATGAAGTATAGTACAAACTGCAGTATACACTAAAATTAAATACTACTTTCTAGTGTAGGTGTATGGATATGCAACGCTATCTCATGGCAATTCGTACGTACTTTACGAAGTGGCTAATTTGTATTAACGTGTATGATCAACATTGGTACATTTTTGTACAATTTGCTTTTGCCCCGTAACGTTGGGGTTAGGGGCGGGGTTTCATTATAGATTTTTTATGATAATCGTATGTTTTTGTATGATTCACTTCGGATGAATTTATACGAATTAGCAAACTCGAAAAAACTTACAAATTCTTGTAAGATCAAGATGGGATATGTTTGGAATGGAGAATAGTTAAAACTGCAATATACACTAAAATTAAATACTACTTCCTAGTGTAGATGTATAGATATGCAACGCTATCTCACGGCAATTCATACGTATTTTACGAGGGAAGTCGTATTAATTCATATAACCACATTTGTACATTTTTGCAAAATTTGGTTTTGCCCCGTAACGTTGGGGTTAGGGGCGAGGTTTCATTATAGATTTTTTTTAATGATAATTGTATGTTTTTTACCATTCACTTTGTACGAATATACTGTATACGAATTAGCCATCTCGTAAAATATGTACGAATTCTTGTGGGGTCAAGGCTGGGATATATTTGGAATGAAATATAGTACACACTGCAGTATACACTAAATACTACTTCCTATTGTCGGGGTATGGATATGCAACGCTATCTCATGGCAACCCATACGCATTTTACGAAGCGGCTAATTTGTATTAATGCGTACGACCAACATTCTTACATTTTTGTACAATTTGCTTTTGCCCCGTGGCGTTGGGGTTAGGGGCGGGCTTTCGTTTTAGATTTTTTATGATAATCGTATGTTTTTGTACGATTCACTTTGTACGAATTCATATGAATTAGCCAACTAGTAAAATACGTACAAATTCTTGTGGGATCAGACTGGGATATGTTTGGAATGGAGTATAGTACAAACTGCAGAATACACTAAAATTAAATAGTACTTCCTAGTGTTGGTGTATGGATATGCCACATTACAAATTTTACAAGGTGGCTAAGTCGTATTAATTCGTACAACCACATTCGTACATTTTTCTGCACGATTTGGTTTTGCCCACGTGACGTTGGGATTAGGGGCATGGTTTCGTTGTTACTCTTTTATGATAATCGTATGTTTTTGTACAATTCACTTTATGCGAATTCATACGAATTAGCGATCTCGAAAAATATGTACGAATTCTTGTGAGTTTAGGCTGGGATATGTTTGGAATGGAGTATAGTACACACTGCAGTATACACTAAAATTAAATACCACTTCTAATGTTGGTGTATGGATGTGCAACACTATCTCATGGCAATTGGTATGTATTTTACGACGTGGCTAATTTGCATTAATTCGTATGTCCAAGATTCGTACATTTTTGTATGTTTTGCTTTAGTCTGTGACGTTGGGGTTAGGAGCGGGGTTTCATTACTGATTTTTTTACGATTCACTTTGTACGATTCACTTTGTACGAATTCATACAAATTAGCCAACTCCTAAAATATGTACAAATTCTTGTAAGATCAAGATGGGATATGTTTGGAATGAAGTACAGTACACACTTCAGTATATGTACACTAACTGCAACATCCTAGTGTTGGTGTATGAATATGCAACGCTACCTCATGGCAATTTGTACGTATTTTACGAGGTAGTTAATTCTAGTAGCCCAATCTAAAATTAAATCAAGAGACGAATGTTAAAAATCACAACTGATATTACGTTTGGTTCATTTGTCATACTGGAATAGGAGTTGCAGTACATAGGGTGCAATTCATCATGGGAAACAGATTTTCATATATGCTTTATGTTTAATACTGCACACCATGTCAGTTGCAGTATGTCATCCGCTTACATACAAAGCTTGCATACCAAAAGTTTTTACATAGTATACATACTGTACAGCATACCGCACAAATGGTAAAATCACTGTAAAATTACACTATTCCAAACATAGCCGTGTGTGCACGCATGTGTGTTTAGGAGAGATATGGGAGTCAATCTCTGTGACTGAAGTTTCGCACAGTGGCCTGTCAATGCAGGGGCAGCTGGTGTGGGTGATGAAAAATTCAGTGTGGGTCATCTGGGAGATCAGACACACACGCACGCACTCACGCACACACCTGGCAGGCAGCAGTGGGTTGAGGATTCGGTGTATGAAAGTGCACTGAAAATTTAATGAGGAGCATCAGTTAATGACCAGCTATCTGTGACCCCATTTTGTTTTTCACTTTTCTCTATTTTTAAAGTTTCCTCTTCTGCTTTTCTGCCTGTCACTGTACCTAAATGTGTTCATTTCTTCGCACAGCAGACGTAACTACATCAAATACGAATACAGCTGATGTTTAAAATTCATCCAACACATCGTAGCAAAAATCCTTACTTCATCGTAACAGACAAAACTTCATTTAAACCTGTGCAAAGCAGAGAAAACTGCGTATTTTGATCTACTTAAATATGCGGTTCGACAAAAAAAGTGGAACGGTTGATTGTCAAGCACACAGAGCAAATCGAGAGCCGTCCCGCTACCGGATTCACCAGTGAGCTGTCTGATAGGGCGGGACCGCCGTAACATCATACTAAAAAGGCACTCAGGGAGGCGGAGTCTGGGTACAAAATGACACGCTAGTAAAAGTTTGCGCTTGTCAGCGCTTGCACACCATAGTCCTGTCCATCATGATAAACGAAGCAGAAAGGTCTCTTATTATTTTCCTCATGACAAAAATGGCCGCGCTTTCTCAGGTGTGTGGATGCGGCCGAGTCTAACAACCTGTGAAGGGGAGGGCGGGACATCTTGTCGGAGAGGTCCTTTGGAATCCTGGGATTCGTAGTCGATCCTCATTGACGCAACTCTTCCTTTTATTTCCTGTTCCCTGCGTCTTTGTTCCTGTCGGAGGAGCTCCTGGGCCTCCAGTAAGACACGGGCATTGTAGCCGCCACCCAATGAGGTCCCGGTGGGTGCAGGGGGAGCAGAGACACCATTCCTGTAGCTGGGGCGAGGGAAAGTACGTGGGAAAGATCGAGGACCCTGGTAGCTGGAGTAACGTCCACTGTCTTTAGCTGCCTGGAAGCCATCTACAGGTGGACACGGCCTCTCACATTCACTCTGTGTAGCCGGGGTGGGCGTCTTACGCGGTTGACTAGACATGGGAGAAAAGGAAATGGTGAGATGGTGTGTGTTTGTTGTATAAAACGTAAAATAAAATTATATTAGCGTATATCTGCCAGCGCAATGCTTAACCAGTTGAGGTACATAAACATTATTATGATGTTATGCCAACAGCCAATGACCGCAAAGTATCCCACACAATTACATACCGTGGTAGAGAGCTGTACTGCCTCTGAGCATGAGTAAAGGAATCTCGAGCTTCCTGTCTCCGTAACTGTACCTCCACGGACACCGAATGACGGCCAGATGTGGAGTGCGGACTGCAGTTGGACTGAAACGGAGATGCACGGTTTTAACACATGGAAGTAACTAAAAGGTGTACGAATTGCAAGTTTAGTAGAAAATCAAATGCACAAACATGCACATGCGTGGGTTATGAAATCACTCTGATGCAGACACACAAACACATTCATTCAGAGCACTTACCAGGGATCAGCGATGCATGTGTGTGTGTTATATGTGGATCTGTGCTTGAGATGGAATGTAACATTATAACTGCTCCTATAATCGCTGCTAATAAAACCATTTACCACTAATAACCCATAAAAAACATTTATGTAATGAGTTACACAATATTATCATTGCCTCATAACATTATTTTACATTATTATTATTTAAATGACCACATATATAAGAGATATAAAAAATATATCAATATATGTTTCAATATTTTATTCATATCATACACTGTTGATAGTAAAAGATTAATTGAAAAAAATACTTTGTAACGCCTAAAAAAGTTTTTTCAACCAAAATTCTCTCACTTTAAGTGAAAAAGGGAAAAGTCCCTGTTAAGCCAGATAATAAAGTCAGAAAAATTTGTTGTTAACCACCTAACCAAATTTGAATGAAACGGCAAGTAAATAAAATAAGTTATCAAAATTTTGGAAAAATAGGCACAGAAATGGTGAAAAACTTTTTAACGATCTAACTCTGCAATTCAGTACTACATACTGTAGTTTACAGTCTTTTTGGCGTGCTTCAGCAATACATTTCTAATAGTTATAATGTGTTTAAAAACAATTTTTAATATTGCCTTCATTGCCAAAGATAAATGTACAAAAGCTGTCACTGGGGCAGTAACATTTAAAAAGGTCCAAATAACATTTAGGTACAAATATGTATCTTTGAAAAACTAATATGCACTCTTTGGGTACAAAGGTGTACCTTTTTGAAACTGTTCTGTCCCATGTTTAAATATTTTTATTAAGCAAGTCTTTCAAATTTTCACAAAGTGAAAATGTATTAAGTTTATCAGTCCCTCCAGAAAAACGTAATTTTTTAAATATGCCGCACTATTGTCGCAAAAATTGCAGATTTCTGGGCGCAAAATATGCGGGGCTTGCATGATTTCATAATCCCCACATTTTCATAGCAAAAAGTCATATATCTTAGCAGAAAGTTGAAATGTTGCATTTACTTTTTACTTAACATAAGCGCAGCCATGTCCCCTGTTGCCATCGGAACATTATGAAGTGTCGTAATTCATGACGTGAACCTCATTGAAAAGTTACAGCAAATTTTGAAAGTTGCCGCAAATTTTGCAAGTTCCTGCAATTTCATCGCATAAATTGCATAAAAATCCCGCATATTCAATCGCATTTTTAAAGAAATCGTGCCGGAAGATCAAGGACTTTTGCCCGCAACAATCACAAAAAAACTCAGCATTTTTCTGAAAGCACTGGTTTATAAAATTTATAAGTATTTTTTAGTAGAGCAGTTTTCACTTTTTACAGTGTAGATGACACAATGGCCCTGTCCCAAATGGCACACTCCGGACTTGTGGTCCTCCTCAGAGTCCACACTTTGATGACATCACGTAGTCCAGACTTTAGGGACCCTTGATGCGAGTCCACGTGGGTGCACCGGACTCGTATTTTGGGACAGACTCGAGCATCACACCGGAAATAGGTAGGGAAGTTGCCCGTCAGTGTGAACTCCTCCCTTCCTTCGTCTGATTGGTCTGATTGCCCTTTCGCAAGGACTTCTGGGTTGGTAAAGTGCGCGAAGCCTGCTGCAGTGCGGGCTTCGCTGAAGGCCACATCAAGGGGGCAAAGGAGGCGCTGATGAGCACACTTCAAAACGTAAAAATGACAGATGGAACACCCTACGTACTCGTAGACTAAGCGAGAACGCGCAATTTAAGGCCACAAGACCGAAAGTCTACATGAAGTGCGCCATTTGGGACAGGGCCAATAAAACCATTTCTCACGTACATTACTACGCACAATGCAAGTGAACTTGTGTAGTCCTATACACATACATTTTTTTTTACAAATTTACAGGCAGTAGTGATGCGCAGGTCATCTCATAACCCGCAGACCCACAGGTAACCCACGAGTCGGTTAAAGAAAATATCCCTTTATTTGCAGGGTGGGCCATTATAAACAAAATAAAAAATATTTGGGAATATATATATTTTCATATTTTATTAGGTTCTTTGCTAAGGTTACAGTACGTAGCCCTAATGTAGCAACGTAACTTGTGAGATGTCCTTAAACCAAGGACAAGCAGTTCCCGCCACCAGGCACAACTGCAAAACAAACGATTATGTTTCCAAGCACTTTTAGGCTGAAATAAAACCTGTTTTCACTTACATTACAATGTATGTTTATTTAATGGTCACGGGTGGTAAAATAGATACTGGGGTGTGGGGTGTGCCAAATAATTTTTTTAAATGCTGCACCAGCGAGTTGGAAAAACCCTGACCCGTGCTCAACTAATAAGCGCTATTTAAGGTTCCTCAGCTTGACACAGTAATGGAAAAATCCCAGTTTTTAGGAAAAATCCCTTGGGTTTTCGTAAGAAATTCCTTGACATTTGAGATGTCTTCAAATAAATGCCTAGAGGTTTAAATTTACATTTATTTTTTTAGTAGACGCTTTTATCCAAAGTGACTTGCAGTGCATTCAAGCTATACATTTTTATTATGCGTTCCCTAGGGATCTCTGCACTGCCAAAGCAATGCTCTATCAATTGCCCTACAGGAACTGAGGTTCTCCAGGGGGTTCCGGCAATGTGGAAAACTGAGGAATACTATAAGGAGTATTATGATAATCATTACAATCTATTTAATTGTTGTTATGCTGTCACATGCAATGTTTCCTATCCGTCTCCAGCAGTGCTGATATTATTGCTCAAAGATCAGATCCAGTGTTTGACTCACATCGTGGACACAATCATGAGGCTGGATTGACGACACACAGATGATGTTAGATGATTGTTAGGTACATGTAGATGAATGACAGATGATCATTAAATGAATATTAGTTCATTTTATGGTGAAGGGGGTGATAACATAATTAAGCGCAATGTAATTCATTAAAGAAACACAAATTCACACACCCTGCTTGGCACCTGAACATAAGAGCGTAATTATAAACAATAAAAGACTCAGAGTCTTTCTCTCGCACACAGGCGGCTTTGTTCTGTTCTCAGAACAGTGTAGCGGCAGTAAATTGCTCATGACCCATAAGAATCCATTTCTTTTATGGCAACATTTACATTGAGTTCCCTGCTCTCGTCACGCTCTGTCAAACAGATGAATGCCGTCCCAGGCATGCTCAATCAAGAGCCGATCCACACAGAGAATTCCATTAAGTCTAATGAAGGTGAACAGCATGCTGGGATTGATTGACACAGCTTGCCGCAGCCACGTTGCCGTGGAGACAGAGGTTGAAGGCTGAAGGATGCGAGGAGCTGGGTCATTTAGCCCAGTTCATTAACACGCGCGCACACTTCGCTGCCTAAAACAACATCAGTGTCACAGGAACGTTCCATTTGTTTGCTAAACAGATTATGGCATTAAAGGTCTGATGTGAACTGGGTAACAGGGCGACGGATTTCGTAAGGCTGATGATGCTACGTATTTGTGATTAATCTGCAGCGGTTGAAGAGTTTCAGTAAAAACGACACAAAAAAAGCTGTTGATCGGTTTACACATATCATCCCTCGAGAAATCAATCAGAGAAATTCATAAACAAACCAGAAATGATATCCTTGAAACCAGTGTCAAAATTGACCTATTAAGGGGACATTTTTGCAAATTGGAGGGGAATATTTGTTGTGTGATACTTTTGTCAAACGGTCGCAAATTCATCAACATCTGTATAATTAAAATAATTAACAAGGATTCACTGAGTAATACAGTACATTAAATCTCAAGCATTAAAGTAAACAACATAAAAGTATTCATAGTGGGAATTTTACCGCCCTCACGCACTGGTGATTCACATCGCACCTCAACCATGTGCAAATGTCTTTGCACAAACATGTATAATAGTAACCAAAGTTCAAGAATACGAAATTAATTGTTGAATTGTTGTTCTGTTTTTAGCTAACGTTTTACAGGTAACTTACGCTGCCTCAGAAACCGCATACTTCCATACTATATAGTAGGCGATAGTAGCCCCCGGGAGAGGAGCCACCCAACGTAGAAGGAGAGGCATCGTCATACAAAAATGTCAGAAAACGGTAACACGGCCCTATTTAAATGTAAAAAAGAGGAACACATTACCACTTGGGTGTGCATTATTTTCGAATAATTCTACGGCTGTTGTCAATTATTCCTTACGTATGTCACAAGTTCTGGCTAGAGGGGATACAGCTATGGCCAAATTTTGCAAGATGTTGGGTTTAGGGTTAGGTTCTGGCTAAATAGGATACCGCTACAGCATAAATCTCGTGAAATGTTGGGTTTAGGGTGAAAAACAGCGGTTCTGGCTAGACAGGATACAGTCACGGCCTAAATCTGGTGAAATGTTGGGTTTAGGATTAAGTTTGGGGATAGGATTAGCAAGAAAAAGCGGTTCTGGCTAGATCGGTTTTGGCCTAAATCCAGTGAAATTTTGGGTTTAGGGCTAGGATTAGGAAGAAAAACAGCGGTTCTTGCTAGATAGAATACAGCTACGGCCTAAATCTCGTTAAATGTTGGGTTTAGGGCTAGGAATAGGAAGAAAAACAGCGGTTCTGGCTAGATCGGTTATGGCCTAAATCCTGTGAAATTTTGGGTTTAGGGCTAGGATTAGGAAGAAAAAGCGGTTCTGGCTAGATCGGATATGGCCTTAATCCTGTTAAATTTTGGGTTTAGGGCTAGGATTAGGAAGAAAAACAGCGGTTCTGGCTATATAGGATACAGCTACGGCCTAAATCTCGTGAAATGTTGGGTTTAAGGTGAAAAACAGGGGTTCTGGCTAGACATGATACAGTCACGGCATAACTCTGGTGAAATGTTGGGTTTAGGTTTAAGTTTGGGGATAGGTTTAGGAAGAAAAAGCGGTTCTGGCTAGATCGGATATGGCCTTAATCCTCTGAAATTTTGGGTTTAGGGCTAGGATAAGGAAGAAAAACGGTGGTTCTGGCTATATAGGATACAGCTATGGCCTAAAACTTGTGAAAGTTTGGGTTTAGGGTGAAAAACAGTGGTTCTGGCTAGACAGGATACAGTCACGGCCTAAATCTGGTGAAATGTTGGGTTTAGGATTAAGTTTGGGGGTAGGATTAGGAAGAAAAAGCGGTTCTGGCTAGATCGGTTATGGCCTAAATCCTGTGAAATTTTGGGTTTAGGGCTAGGATTAGAAAGAAAAACAGCGGTTCTGGCTATATAGGATACAGTCACGGCATAAATCTCGTGAAATGTTGGGTTTAGGGTGAAAAACAGTGGTTCTGGCTAGACAGGATACAGTCACGGCCTAAATCTGGTCAAATGCTGGGTTTAAGGTTAAGTTTGGGGGTAGGATTAGGAAGAAAAAGGGGTTCTGGTTAGATTGGATATGGCCTAAATCCCGTGAAATTTTGGGTTTAGGGCTAGGACTAGGAAGAAAAACAGCGGTTCTGGCTAGATAGGATACAGCTACGGCCTAAATCTCGTGAAATGTTGGGTTTAAGGTGAAAAACAGCGGTTCTGGCTAGACATGATACAGTAACGGCATAAATCTGGTGAAATGTTGGGTTAAGGTTTAAGTTTGGGGATAGGATTAGGAAGAAAAAGCGGTTATGGCTAGATCGGTTATAGCCTTAATCCTGTGAAATTTTGGGTTTAGGGCTAGGATTAGGAAGAAACACAGTGGTTCTTGCTAGATAGGATACAGCTACGGCCTAAATCTTGTGAAATGTTGGGTTTAGGGTGAAAAACAGTGGTTCTGGCTAGACAGGATACAGTCACGGCCTAAATCTGGTGAAATGCTGGGTTTAAGGTTAAATTTGGGGGTAGGATTAGGAAGAAAAAGCGGTTCTGGCTATATCGAATATGGCCTAAATCCTGTGAAATTTTGGGTTTAGGGCTAGGATTAGGACAAAAAACAGTGGTTCTGGCTAGATAGGACACAGCTACAGCCTAAATCCCATGAAATGTTGGGTTTGGAGTTAAAGGATTAGACAAAAAACAGCGGTAGGATTAGAATGAAAAACAGTGGTTCTGGCTAGATAGCATAAAGTTAGGCCTAAATCCCATGAAATGTTGGGTTTAGGGATAGGTTTGGGGGTAGGATTAGGATAAAAACAGTGCTTCTGGCTAGATAGGATATGGCTACAGCCTAAATCCCATGAAATGTTGGGTTTAGGATTAGGATAAAAACACCGCTTCTGGCTAGATAGGATATAGCCACTGCCTAAATCCTGTGAAATGTTGGGTTTAGGGTAAGGTTTGGGGTAGGATTAGGATGAAAACAACGCTCATCCAGCAAGATCTCATGAGATTTTGGCCGTAGCTATATCCTTTAAGCAAGTGTTTCCTAACAAGGGGGTTGGGGCCCACAGGGGGTACTCGTCAGATTTCCAGGGGGCCTCAAGATGACTTAAAATGATTACAAATTGGACAAAACAAGCATTAAAATAAGCTAAAACAAGCATTAAAATAAGCCAAAACATAAAAAATCAAGATTGGTAATTTGGCCATTTTAGTAGCGAATATACATCGGTCTGGTCATTCCTAAAGTTCTATTACATTTTATGTGGAAAAAGTAAGTGGGGGGCCTTCAAATATTGTTGTGGGCAACTAGGGGGCCTTGAAGTGAAAAAGGTTGGGAACCACTGCTTAAGCCACAACCTATGTGACGTGATGTATCAACATGGTGGATGTAGCACGTACGAATTTCACAAACACTTCCTATATTCATAAATATATACTCATATATTAAACATACTGTTTTAACAGAGTAGGTACTTAATCTAATTCAGTACGTATCATCACAGTATGCGGTTTTGGATGCAGGGTTAGTATACCCTTAAACAAACTGCCTGCTTAGCCTATACCTTACCCAAGTCACACTTCAAATATTCTGCCTTCCCTAATTCCTAACCAACAATCTCATGGGCTCCTAGGTGAACTCATTTGACTGGACACATCGGCTACAGAAACACAGCTCACTCATTACAAGATTGGGTGGTCTTTATTCTGTTGCCTTTTTGTTAACCATAATGGTTTTTAGGAGACAGTGAGAATAAAAAGAGAGAGAGAACTGGGGCTTTTAAAAGTAAAAGACTTCCATGAAACACATAATATAGTAGAAGGCAAAATGAGAAAAATAATACAACACATTAAAGGACTCTGTGAGAGAATGAGTGGATGAGAAAATAGGTAAATTTACATGAAGGAAATGCACATAATACCGTGTAATAAAGTTGGTTTAAATGCTTTCCTAAGAAAGATGAATACAAATTAATGTTAAAAACATTACACACTAACAGTAACATAGTAAAAAGATTCTGAGATTATCAATTTCAACAGACAATCTTTAAGTGCAATCTCATTTTAAAGACATAAGATGGGGAATTTACCTGAATCCAGATCGAAACATAAAAATTGTTCCCATTCGATTCAGATTTCTATGATCTGGATTTTGTTTCAATAGCTTAAATACTAAACAATTTCAGTCTAAGAAGACTGAAAAGATTTTTATACTTTGATTTTCTTACACACACTCTCACCTTTCCTCTCACGTGCACACACGCACACAGTCGAAGTCAATGTCAGTTTTTGCATGAACACATGATTTATGGTAATGGCTGCAGTGATATGGATGAAGATCGGCTGGACAGATGAATGGATGAGTAAACAGTCCAGATGGATGAACACATGGTGATGTTAGCATTGTTAGCAGATAATGTCAGTGCCAGTGGTCACATGCTCCTGCATGCAGTGGTCTCAGGTTAGAGGTTAGATTTAGCCCAGGCTCTGGTGGTCATGTCTGTAACCGCCCCAGGAATGGAGAGTCCTCAAACCATCTTCTCCTTCCTGGGACCAGAGAACCAATAGGGCAGTGCGTCCACACTGTTGTGCGTTCATAAAGACAGCTCACACACTCACCCAGGGCTGCTCAAGGTTGTAGGAATGATGGCGGTCATCTGGCTCCGGCTCTTCTTGTCTGACGTGTTGGAACTCCTGGCGTAAGCGCTGGATTCGGTCATGGTTGCTTGGTGTTAGCCTGTTACAGAAGGTGAAAGAGGTGACATGATGAGATATTAACACAATGGGACACAACATTACATCATAATCTCTTTGATCATATATATCAGTGTGAGTGGTAGAATGGCCCGCTACCTTTATGAGTATAAAGGTCAAGATGTCACACACGGTGCACAGATGGCTCTGATACCTGTCTGCACACAGTGTCTTAAGGCTTTTGTGCTCCACAAATCAGGTTCATCAGACACGGTCAAGTAGCAGTTTATTTTCAAGTATATGTGTGAGAGAGAAGAACTGGACAGATTTCCTCTCATTAAAATTCCATGATCATATGTTGAGCGTGTTTATGATAGGCACGACGGCAACTGGGATTTTTACACATGAGCAGATGTCCAGTTTAA
This sequence comes from Misgurnus anguillicaudatus, assembly GCF_027580225.2. Classification (NCBI taxonomy): domain Eukaryota; kingdom Metazoa; phylum Chordata; class Actinopteri; order Cypriniformes; family Cobitidae; genus Misgurnus; species Misgurnus anguillicaudatus. The sequence goes on along the minus strand of NC_073338.2, from coordinate 42,463,731 downwards.
AATGCACAGATGCAATATGAACTTTGTCTTTGAGAGGACTGTAGATAATTCTCAGATAAATCAGGGAATGCATATGTATGGATGCAGTAGATATATACCGTAGATTTTAGAAAAAGAAGTATTGTATTGCATATCAACAATTGCATTATTAAGCATTTTCTTTCAAATTGCACAGCCCTAATGGCTAGATGCTATAGATAGAAAGATATATACAGTATATACATACGAAAGATAGACACAATAAATACGATAAATAGATACGATGGATGTGATAGATTGATACAATGGATAGACAGGATAGATATGATGGATAGACACGACAGATATGATGGATATGATAGACACAATGGTTAGACACAATAGATATGATGGATACCGTGGATAGACACGATAGATGTGATGGACATGGTGGATATACACAATAGATATGATAGACACGATGGGTAGACATGATGGGAAGACACGATAGATAGACACGATAGATATGATGGATACGGTGGATAGACACAATTGATATGATAGACACGGTGGCTAGACACAATAGATATGATAGACACGATAGATATGATGGACACGGTGGATAAACACAATAAATATGATATACACGATAGGTAGATACAATAGATATGATGGACACGGTGGATAGACACGATAGATATGGTAGACACGATAGATATGATAGACACGAAGGGTAGACATGATGGGAAGACACGGTAGATATGATGGACACGGTGGATAAACACAATAAATATGATATACACGATAGGTAGATACAATAGATATGATGGACACGGTGGATAGACACGATAGATATGGTAGACACGATGGGTAGACACGTTAGATATGGTAGACATGATGGGTAGACACGATAGATATGATAGGCACGATGAATGGACACAATAGATATGATAGGCACGATGGGTAGACACAATAGATATGACAGGCACGATGGATGCGATGTATACGATGAATAGAAATGATGGATTTAATAGATACGGTGGATAGACATGACATGATAGATATGATAGACATGGTGGACAGACATGATGGAGAGACACGATGGGTAGACACGGTGGATAGAAAACAATGAATAGACACAATAAATATGATGGATACAATGGATAGACATGATAGATATGATAGACATGGTGGATAGACACGATAGATATGATGGACATGGTAGATAGACACGATAGTTATAATGGACACGTTGGATAGACACAATAGATATGGTAGATACGATGGGTAGACACAATATATATGATGGACACGATGAATAGACACGATGGATATGATGGACACGGTGGATAGACACGATAGATATGATAGGCACGATGAATAAACACGATGGATGTGATTGATACGATGAATAGACACGATAGATATGATAGATAAGGTGGATAGACATCATGGAGAGAAACGATGGGTAGACACAATGGATAGAAAACAATGGATAGACACAGTGGATAGACACAATAAATATGATGGATACAATGGATAGACATGATCGATACGATACGATGGATGGATACGATGGATAGATTTGATGGATGGATACGATGGACAGATACGATGGAGAGACACAATGGATGGACACAATGGGTAGACACGATGAATACAATGGATATGATGGATAAACACAATGGATACGATGGACAGACACGATGGATATGAAGGAAAGACACAATGGACATGAAGGATAGACACAATGTATATGATGGACAGACACGATGGACAAGATATAAATGATTGACAGACAGACAGACAAATACACATATGGTGAAACACTCGTTTCAAAATGTCTCTTTGTTTAGAAACACAACTCTGATCTATAACTTGCACCAATCAATACAAACTCATCGAAAACACAACAAATACGTCAACACCATGGAGCCATTTAATCCAATAAGAGAATCAATGAAAAACCACTAGGATGTTTCCGGAGTGGCTAAAGAAAAACCTAAATGCATTACAATGCCCAGATGAACAAAGAATAGCAGTCTGAGTGTGCGTGTACGTGCTGACGTCGCAGTAACACTACCTGTGCAAAATCACATTTCCATCGTCAGCTACATTGAGTTACACACATTAGCTCTGTCCTCACATATACTGTATATATTTTTAACAGGGTACACGCACACATGCACATACACCCAGAGTAAGAGTGGGACAGGATGGCCTCTGACCCCTTCATAACATTACTCATACACTACCAACAGCTGGAGTGATTTATAACAGTGGCATAAGATTCACAGCGCACTGGAATTACACACACAGACACACCAGCACGCTGAACACACAATGCTGTCAACAGGAGAGCTTATTTAGCTGTCATGTTAAAGCAAAAAGCTTTGTATGACCCGAGGTCCTTCTGAAATAATCACAGCCTTTCACTTCCACTGGCATTTCGTCTAACAGATGTGAGCTTAAAAGACCAGAATCAGGTCAAAATAATCAATGCACACAGACCATAAGTAAACATGACGATGTAGTAATAACTCATCTCTTTTATTACTTTAAATGAACAAAAAAGGAAGTTACTAGCAAGGAGGTACGAAGCCACATCTGTATAAAGCACATGAAGTGTTCACGGGTAAACACACATCAGACTCAGAATAAGTGGGCACTTGAAGTAAATTGTGGTTTTTTAGCTTGCTGTAATGGCCAGCATTATGGTCAGGAAAGCAGAAAAGTAAGGCAGTGCTCTTTTTTGTAAATGTATCATTACTATGATAAAGGGGTCACCCGCTCTAAAACACTCTCAGACCTCATCTGATGTTCAGCCTCTTACAGCCTCATCTGTTGTCATCCTCTCACAGCCTCATCTGATTTTCATCCTCTCACAGCCTCATCTGACGTTATTTCTATCACGGACTCATCTGAATTTCACCCTCTCCCAGCCTTATCTGACGTTTAACCTCTCCCAGCCTTCATCTGATGTTCAACCTCTCACAGCCTTATCTGACATTCTCCTTCTTGAAGCGTCATCTGACGCTAACACTCTCACAACCTCATTGGAGGTTTACCCTCTCCCAGCCTTATCTGACGTTCAACCTCTCACAGCCCCACCTGAAGTTCACCCTCTCGCAGCCTCATCTGACATTATCCTTCTTGCAGCCTCATCTAATGTTCACCCTCTCACAGCCTCATCTGATGCTCATCCTCTCACAGCCTCATCTGAAGTTTAAACTCTCCCAGCCTTATCTATCTTCACCCTCTCACAGCCTCATCTGACGTTCAGCCTCTCACAGCCTCATTTGAGGTTCACCCTCTCACAGCCTCATCTGAAGTTTAAACTCTCCCAGCCGTATCTATCTTCACCCTCTCACAAACCTCATCTGACATTCACCCTCTCTCAGCCTCATCTGACATTCACCCTCTCACAGCCTCATCTGACGTTCAGCCTCTCACAGCCTCATCTGACATTCACCCTCTCACAGCCTCATCTGACATTCACCCTCTCACAACCTCATCTGACGCTCACCCTCTCACAGCCTCATCTGATGTTCACCCTCTCACAGCCTCATCTGACACTCATCCTCTCACAGCCTTATCTGACGTTCACCCTCTCACAGACTCATCTGACATTCACCCTCTCACAGCCTCATCTGACACTCACCCTCTCACAGCCTCATCTGATGTTCACCCTCTCACAGCCTCATCTGATGTTCACCCTCTCACAGCCTCATCTGACACTCATCCTCTCACAGCCTCATCTGACGGTCAGCCTCTCACAGCCTCATCTGACGTTCTGCCTCTCACAGCCTCATTTGATATTCACCCTCTCACAGCCTCATCTGACACTCATCCTTTCCCAGCCTTATCTGATATTCACCCTCTCACAGCCTCATCTGACGGTCAGCCTTATCCGACATTTACCTTCTTGCAGCCTTATCTGACATTCACCCTCTTGCAGCCCCATCTGACATTCACCTTCTTGCAGCCTCATCTGATGTTTACCCTCTCACCGCCTTATCTGACATTCACCTTCTGGCAGCCTCATCTGACATACTCCTCCTTGCAGTCTCATCTGACATTCATCCTCACATTCTCATTTGACGTTCACCCTCTCCCAGCCTTATCTGACATTCACCTTCTTGCAGTCTTATCTGACATTCACCTTCTCACAGCCCCATCTGATGTTCAGCCTCTCACAGCCTCATCTGATGTTCAGCCTCTCACAGCCTCATCTGATGTTCATCCTTTCACAGCCTTATCTGATATTCACCCTTTCACAGCCTTATCTGACTTTAGCACTCTCACAGACTCATCTGATGGTCACCCTCTCCCAGCCTTATCGGACATTCAGCCTCTCACAGCCTCATCTGAGGCTCAGCCTCTCACAGACTCATTTGAGGTTCATCCTCTAAGAGCCTCATCTGACGTTCTCCTTCTTGAAGCCTCATCTGACATTCACCCTCTCACAGCCCCATCTGATGTTCACCCTCTCACAGCCTCATTTGATGTTCACCCTCTCACAGACTCATCTGAGGCTCACCCTCTTACAGCCTCATCTGATATTCACCCTCTCCCAGCCTCATCTGACATTCACTCTCTCAGAGCCTCATTTGAGGTTTACCCTCTCACAGCTTCCTCTGATTCTCACCCCCTTTATAGCCTCATCTCATGTTCACCCTCTCACGGCCTCATCTGAAGTTCACCCTGTTATAGCCTCGTCTGATGTTCATCCTCTCACAGCCTCATCTGATGTTCATCCTCTCACAGCCTCATTTGAAGTTCACCCTGTTATAGCCTCGTCTGATGTTCATCCTCTCACAGCCTCATCTGAAGTTCACCCTGTTATAGCCTCGTCTGATGTTCAGCCTCTCACAGCCTCATCTGACGTTCACACTCTCACAGCCTCATCGGACGTTCACCCTCTCACAGCCTCATCTGACGTTCACCCTCTCACAGCCTCATTTGACGTTCACCCTCTTACAGCCCCATCTGATGTTTACCCTCTCACAGCCTCATCTGACGTTCACCCTCTCACAGCCTCATCTGGCATTCACCCTCTCACAGCCTCATCTGACGTTCACCCTCTCACAGCCTCATCTGACGTTCACCCTCTCACAGCCTCATCTGACGTTCACCCTCTCACAGCCTCATCTGACGTTCACCCTCTCACAGCCTCACCTGACGTTCACCCTCTCACAGCCCCATCTGACGTTCGCCCTCTCACAGCCACATCTGGTGTTTACTCTCTCACAGCCCCATCTGACATTCATCCTCTCACTGCTTCATCATAGAGAAAGAAACAGAAATAGGGATTCGAAGAGAAAAAGAATGATCATAATGACTGTTATGATCTGCAGGAGCCATTACCGAAATGGCACATCTACAGGAAGCAAAATCACAGTGTACAGTCATGCAGCAAAAGCTTTTAAAAGCGCTGGTAGACAAAAATACAAGCAGATAAAAATCTGTCTGATCTCTTCATGAAAGGAAATATTGTTCTAATGCCGCATCTAATATCAATATGCACACAGCTTCTGGCTTGTGAAAAGAGATTTGGAGACATGTGGGCCATCATGGGTCATAATTTGTTTTGAGAGCACTGTGGATGTGAGGAATTGTGATAACATCAGTTTTAATGTACTTTAAAGACTTCCAGTCGCCATTAGAGCATACAAGAACCACTATCACTATGGCAACCACACTTTCCTGCTGAAATGGATAGACCACCTTCTTTTGGGCAGTACAGTGCTTGCTATAATTTCACAAATGGAAAGACGGCTGCCGATGTTCTTGTGGACACAACACAAATCTTAAGAAGAGATACAGGGTAGCTATAAACAAATCATTTAATAAAGATGCACAATATACAGTATATCAAACCCATATTGGTAGCAGCCAATAATAGGCTTTTTACTAACTGCATCAGTGATATTTTAACCGCAAGGCTTGTTTTGTCAATTTCAAGTATTAATAATGCTTTTCTGCACCTTATTACAAAATAATGACACAGTTTTCCATATCCTCTACTGTACATTATGTAAGGTGACTTACAAAAGAAAAAAGCATGCAGTATCATTTAAAACACACAACAATACATTTCTAATACCAATCTTTTTTTTATTTTGCACATAAAAAAATGGTGATTGATCAAATCTCTGTCCTGTTGAGATGGTGCTAAACATCTGTCCAATTATATTTTTGACAGGATACACTTTAAATCTATAAAAGACCTCAAGCTTTTAAAGCTTTAAAAAGAGATAAGAAAAACTGGTGAAGTGGGTGTAAGATGTTGTCAATCCACCCTCTAATCGGAGAAAAACTAAGAGCAAAGAAGACTTTTCTAAAGATTCCCTCGGCAAAAGCCTCTATGAATGACAGCCTGACAGAAGGGTCTCAGTTCATTGAAAGTGAAACAATGTGTTTGAAAATCTCCGTACGGGAATATAACCACTTGTGCACACTTAAACACAAACAGATCTATCTCAGTAAAGGCTGCATGCATGTGTTTGTTCAGCCAGAAATTGAGAACAGGTATAAGATCCTGCCGGCTACCAGCTCCACTGCATGGGGTAACAAAAACAGGCTCCAAAACAGTGCCAGTGTAACTGTTTTACAATGCTCAGCATACGCAAACACTTACAGTATACAGGGTTTAAAAAGGAAACATGTATACTGTCATTTAGAAGACTCATTTAAAGTCACAATGAAATGGAAGTAGTGATTGTCTTATTTTCCTTATGGTGAATTTGTCCATTGAGAATTGATTGGACGGTTTGAAATTGGGTCTATTTGCTAATAATTGCTATTCGCTAATTGCTTAGATTTTTTTTCGCGGACCCCAACCACCTGCCATACCATATGACAGGAAATAAAGAGAGAATAAAGTTTAGGAGAGCACATGCATTTTTAAAAAACAATGAACCTCACAGATTTTGTTAAAAAAGTCACAATATTTCAAATAAATTTCAGTTTTTCATTTCAATTTTATTTGCGAATTTAAATTTTCTTTAAATTCCTCTCTATTGCCAGCTCTGTTTAAAACATGAAATTGCAGGTTAATTTACTTACTTTTCTTTATAGGGGATAAACTCAAATGACAAATTGTACCTGACAGCTCAAAAATTATATAAATATTATCAGCTTACCGTTGCAAAATGCGTTAAAGCCCGGGGTGTATTCTGTTTTGTTACATGTTTTTTTGTATGTGCACGGTTTATTTCACTCATACGTGTATGCAGACGTTCGACACATGCGCATTGTGACAAAATGTGACAACACATCTCCATTGTGTGCAACATACTACATTGTCCTGTACATATGCACAACTTACACATACAATGTATGTAGGGTTTCAAAAATGTGTCCGGTTATGGACCATTCTTTGGCCTGAAGGAGACAGTTTTAAAAAATAATTTATATTTATTTTTAACCAAAAATGTTACGGATTGCAGCATTACATCAATATTCATTTACCTTCTACTGACATTTGCCTACACAAACATTAATGTACCATGCATGGCATTAACCAGTCCTTCCAGAAAAACACAGTTTTTGTTATTGTTGCAGGCAAAAATCCTTGATCTTGCGGCACGTTTTCTTAAGAAATGCGATGGAATATGCTGTATATTTATGCAGTTTTATGCGATGAAATTGCAAAAACTGCGGGAACTTGCAAAAACTGTTTTCAGCTTTTGCAGCTTTTCAATGATGTTCACATAACATAATCATGTCACTTCATAATGTTCACATGGCAACAGGGGACATGGCTGCGCTGGTTTGAGGTAAATGCAACATTTTTCAACTTTCTGCTAAAATATATGCGATTTTTGCTACGAAAATGCGGGTATTATGAAATCATGCAAGCCCCGCATATTTTGCGCATGGAAATCTGCAATTTATGCAGCGAAAGTGCAGCGTATTTAAAAAAAAGGTGTCCTCTGCATAAATATGCAGACGTTGGCTAATTATGCGTTAAATCATGCGATCGCATAATCGTGTTTTTCTGGAGGGACTGATTAACCGTATTTTAGACACATTATGTGGCAATACCATAGTATTCATTAAAGTACTTTGGAATAATTTTTCAATACCATGTCCGTACCATACATACAATTATCATATATTAGCATGACTGTACCATAATACCATCACAGCACTTTATTGCAAAACCATATTTTCTTTCATTTCATCTCTAATGGGAAAGGAAGTTGTATTTCACTACTAACTGCTTCAGCTACCCATTATTAAAACATTAGGCCTTGATAATTTTAGCGCTGTCAGAGTCTTCATTAAGGCTCCACGCGGTACAGAATACTGAATCACCCTACAGATCTTCTTAATAAAGCGTTTAATTCTCCATTTGACTTTTAGAGAGTCAAGTTGCCTCGCCTAAGGGGTAACCGTGTTGGTTGGCACAGTAGGATAACATTTTTAAAGAGACTGGAAGGTTAAAGGCAGAATCTGTTTAAGTGATAGTGTTGTGCTTATGTCAGAGCTGCTAATTTAAAACATACGGGTGCACAACCTTTTCAGGCATAGTGTGAGATATGAATCCAGTGGCCCACTGAGCTTTGAGTTTGAGCCACATTAAAGGTTGACCTTCACAGACATGCACACACAGATGGCCGAGGTCCAGAGGTGCAGTTTAGGTCTGTGTGGGATCTGTCTCATAGTCTTTGCACACGCACACAAACTAAAACAGATCTTTATAGTGTGTGTGTGTGTGTGTGTGTGTGTGTGGATAAACAGTTATGATTGATTTCAGCACTGTCGGAGTCAGTTCAGTTCAGCTCCCATGAGAAACAAAGTAGCAAAGTGGCAGTTAGACTTCACCTTTGAAGATAAGTAAGTGTGGGGGAATGCATGTGTGCGTGTTTCATCCATGAATATTTCTGAAACACAGCAGTCATTCTTCACTTGAGGACCAATTAGTATTTCATGAGAAAATGGCCTCAGGTTGTGTTTGCTGTGTGTGTTTTTAAACCACAGAAAAGGCATGAACATACAAAAATCAAGCGACAAAACTAAACCACTACAACTAACCACACCAAGTGCACTATTTGCATTATTGTTCAATGCATTGACAATTTCTACACAAACAGGACGTTAGGGCAGGACATATTCAGTGGCTCCTGAATATAGCATTCAGTTTACCTCACAACCCGAAATCTAATAAGAATCTGAAGTGCAGAATGATGTCATGAAAATCGTTGACCCATACAGAAGGACGTCACGTGAGAGATTCTAATGGGGCATACACACCAAACGCAAGTTCAACAATTTGCGAGAGTAGATTACATACAAAGTCAATGCACGGGGCGATGCGAATGATGTAAATTGGGCAGCGAAATTGCCGCAAAAAAGCACACGCTATTTGCCTCAAACGCAAGTTGAAAATATTTAACTCTAGCCAAAAATTTGCATGACACAAAGTTAAATTGCGCGAGTAATCTAGTGTGAGCAACGCAATGCTATGCGTTTTGTGTGTACGTAGCATAAAGGCTGAAGTATGGTCCATTTTTTACGCGAACGCAATTTCGACATCAGAAGAGTGTGCACGCACTGTATGCGCACCACCAGATTTTTTAAAAACCTTATATGCGTAGGTTGTGTATGCACATACGGCAGAATATAGCCCAGGAGATGCTTTGCATTTTCTCGCAATGCGCATTCGTCGAACATCTGCGTACCTGTACAAGTCAAATAAACTATGCTTTGCAAGGCTGTGCGTTCAACTGTGCGCGTACACGTAAAAAACAGACTACACTTTTTTTGAAGGATTATGTGTCATATGAGCAGACTAGATTATATATATGAAGAGTTTGGTTCCAAAACGCAATAAATCCATTTTGACAAATTTCGATAAAAACGTGTTTTCTATACCAAGAAAGTGACAAGATGAAAACCACTATTTTCTGTTACAAACTTTCACATAGCATCTTTAGGTTATAAAAACATAAAAAATTCAAATCCATAACTTGATTTTCAAAGATTTATTATAAAAACTAATTATTTTTTCCACAAAATGCAATAAATCCATGACAGTTTTTTATTTCAAAATGCTATAAATCTATTAAATCAATGTATAAATGTGCATTCATCTTTACCATTTTATATTTATTTAGTTGACTAGTGGTATACAATGATTAAAAAAATAAACATTAATGGCATTACCCAAAACACTTACTTTGTTATATTAAGAACACATTGCTGCGGTTATAGTTGACGTCGTCTCTTTACATTTTCACAGCGATCAGCTGTAAAATGTTTTGGTCCCACTCGATTTTCGTTGACTTTGAGTAAAATAATGTAAAGTTTTCATAAGATCTTCTGGGGTCAATGTTTTAACATGATAGGCTTGATGCTGTCTGGAGAACAAGCAACCGAGTGCCTCTCGCGGAAATTATTAGATGTTGATGGCTTACGTTTCTTTCCCGTCACAGAAAACCATCACAGGTTTAGCAATGCAATTAAAGTATTATTTTGTTTTGTTTGTTGATCACGAAGTACAAAGTAGATGATGAAAACTAGGACTCCGTGTACTTAGCGCGCCGCCATTGTTTGTTTACATTGCGTGACTGGTGGGCTGTAATTTCAGGAATGGATTTATAGCGTTCTGTAAAAAAGGAGGAGTGGCGTTTGTCGCATTTTGGGAAAAAAAAGATAAAAGATGACAGAATATCACGGCGGGTATTGTATTTTGCGTAAAATTAAGAATTTACTTTTAAATACTGACTTGATATAATACTGATTTTGGCAGTAACTCATTTTTTTCAAAAATGGCGTTTATCGCGTTTTGGAACCAAGCTCTTCATATATATACCGTATTTTTCCGGACTATAAGTCGCTCCAGAGTATAAGTCGCATCAATCAAAAATGCATCACAAAAACAAAAAACATATAAGTGGCAGTGGACTATATGTCACATTTATTTAGAAAATTATTTCACAAAATCCAAGGTGAAGAACAGACATTTATTCTGGAAAGGCAAATTATTCATCTTAACAATAGCACACAGAACAGCAGGCTGAATAGGGGCCCGTACGTTAACGTAATACAAACATTTATTTACACGATACACAATAGCATACTGAACATACCTGTAAGGCTGAATAGGCTTAATGAACAAAACAAGCCAACGCGCATCAAGTTTGCAGGCTCGTCATTCCACATCACTGAATTCATTGAATTACATAAATACAGGAGCAGCATATAGCGGACTCTCACAGCTGTGGACGGTAAGGTTGCTTCTTGTTTAATATACGTTAAAATTTATTCATACTGACTATAAGTTGCAGGACCAGCCAAACTATGAAAAAAGTGTGACTTATAGTCCGGAAAATAAGGTACTCATGGCTAACATATTCCTATTAAAAGACAAAAAAAAATATTCTGATTACACAGAAACCTAAAGAAAGAATATAATAAGTGTTTGCCTGTGCAAAACTCCCTGTGTTGATGGTAGGGTGTTGTTGAGGGATGCTTAGCTTTGCTATGTTGTTCTCAAAATGAGAAAGACTTTAAAATGGGATGTTTTGACTTGGGCCAGTAAGTAAACAATGATACTCTATATTGCTCATATGTATGTCCCCTGGGGGACAATATGAGCTTTTGTGGAGGCAACTTTCCACAAATATGTCCGTCAACGCTTCTTCCTGAACAGTGCGCCTGTGGCCAAGAAAGAAGAGAGCATTAAAGCAGGGAAATATAGCTGACCTCCTTTCACCCTGACTGGGGCAAAGTTATCAGGAAACCCCCATGACCATTAAACTGATATACAACTCTTATAATCACCCTCGTGTTTTAAAAAACAGACACTTGAGCGAATATACATGCTCATGTTTATGACCCACATAAATTTACCAACTTATCGTTCTTGATTTACCACAAAATAACCACAATATATAAGTGAACAATCAAACCTCTATAGAAATTAAATCTAAATTAAATAAAAAACAGCATTACACGGTGGTTTATGTGATTACAAAGTAATGTAATGAGGGTGTGTGGTTTCCATGGTTACAGTGCCGTACATTATGGGTAAAGGGCTTTCATTAGCGTGACATGCAACAATAGGACTAATGGACTGGAGTTTAAGGTAGAGAAGTGTGTATGTGTGTGTGTATACCTCGTCCTAACAGTATTTATCCTGTGCATTTAAGGGAGTCAGTACGCATTGATTTCCCATTACTGCCGCTAACAGAATCCAATGCGAGAAGTGTGTGTGCTTAGGTGTATCAGATCAATAGCACCAGAGTGATTCCTAAGACTGATCAGGAGATCTGCTGTGTGGATCAATATGTCTCGACATAGCAGAGTGGCTTTAAATACAAATATATAGGACTTACGAATGTAAAGATGACCAATTAAACAAAAACTAAAGCCAATTAAATGTTTTAGTCTCACTACTAAAGAAAGCAACATTGATGATGTTGATATAGAGAAGAAAAAAGGTGAGAATGATAAACAAAAACTTAAACGTGCATTGTGTAACTTTTAGAAACATCTAATTTAAAATAGTTTTTATTACCTTAGAAAAAACAGTTTATATCTACATAACAAAGCAGGTACCCTTACATGGAGGTCCGCCATGTTTCTACAGTATTCCTAAATGGACAAGAGCGCGTTTCTCTACAGAGCGCATTTCGTCACTACTTTGTCTCAGACGATGACGAGCTTGTCCTGTGGTGGCTACCGTAGCTTCTCTATGCGTTTTGAAAGGGTAGACTGAGCTGTTGGTTGCAATTCACAGTCTTACAGCTAGATGCCGCTAAAAATCGGCACACAACATCAAGTATAGCATACAGCTTTGCATAGCGTAGTTGTTCTTTTTTTACATGTACGCATACAAAGACGCTTAACGCATGTGCATTGTGACAATTTGCAATACTCTCTTGAACTACATACTGCGAACTCCTATACACGCTTATGCGGCATATGTACGCATGGTTACAAAAATCCGGTACTATTCTGATGATGCATTTTGCGTCACACGCACTGTACGTTAGCCCCGTACGTGTCAAAACCGAACTATACATCAGATTAGTGGTGAGCGATATGGGAAAATATCATATTACGGTTGTTTTAGGAAAATCATGATTTCACGATTTTATCACGGCTCTTTATCGTGTTGGTTTTTTAAAGACTATTTTGCCATTATTGGGCCTTAATACAGCCATACTAATGCCCCCATTTAAAAATGCAGTCCTACAAGGTAACAAAATATGCGTGGACAGTACAACATGCGTACAACAGCGCATGCGCAAGAAAATATTGAGACAGGACCTCCACTACGAAAATTACACAAAGGAAATACACAGCATTTGCAGACACACTATCGTTTTTCTCTTCTTTTATTTTCACTTCTTCCAAGAACAGAAGGTGTGGAGCATTTTTGTCACCATAATGTTTGATTCAAGTTCTTTGTTCTCTTGATGTTTGTTCTAAACATTATTTGCAATGGTGGATCGGCTACTTTTCTTCACTTAATCCAAAAATGTTTTATGTACTTTAAATGTCGCAAATCAGTCCAGTTAGAGTAATAATTTGAATAAGAAATCATTTGTATTGCGTATGTGTCTAACACGGCCATCTGCGCGTAGCCGCGTTGATTATACTTTGAAAGCTCAGCGGATGTGTGAGCACGAGCCAAACGCAGACGCGGAAAAAAGGTATACCCGGCCCTTAACTCGCCTTCATGTAGCATGCCTCAGTTTGTCGCGTACTTGCACTTGCCGTGTACTTGATGTAAGGACGATACAACGATATTTCAGAAAAAGTGGATCGTGGAGATATTTAAATCGTTCACGAACAAATATCATCGACGTCGACGGAATCGATAACGTAGACGCAAAAAATATGTTGCCGCAAAATATACAGTATGCGCTGCAAACATTGCAAAACGTTTTATTGAATGCTATCTCTGACTGAGAATGCATTACTTTGCACTTGTTTAGTCTTTTTTATTTTGGAATTTTAAGAGCAATAAACATATATTGCAATGTTAAGAAATTCATGCTTTTTTCATTCAGATATGTAAATCAACATGTATAAATTGCCATTATTCAATTAATGGGGAGATAATCAAGAATCGAATCAAAATCAAATTGGACTGGAAAAATGAATCGTTGTATCGGAAAAATAATAGCTAGATTAATCGTTAAAAAAATAACCGTGTATCTCACTATAATGTTTTTAAAGCTTCGTAAATAGTAAATACCCCAGTAAATAGTATGCTATACTCTAGTATTTATATTATACCATATTACTATAATATACTAAAGTCACCTACAGTTTACTATAGTATTTTTATGTGGGCACTGGGTAGATTCCTTCCTAATGGTCTCTGAACCCCACCATGCAAATGCCCCTCACAGTTGTGATCTGCCACGTGATACAGCGGTTAAGGAGACATCTCTCTAGGCTCTGGAGCAGAGCTAATGTCTTTACAGGAGTTGGTATGTGTGTGAAGGAAACCTGTTGGTGGGAATACTCTAATTGGCTCTCTGTATTTCCTGTAACACCGACACACAGCCTGTTAGCAACACCTCACACACACATCTCACTTCTGCTCAGTACTGTGTGAAACATTACACTGCAACTATCCACTCGACTGTATGTGTTTGTGTATGAGAAAGTACACAAAGAACACGTACACACAGTTAACACGACACGTTACGGTCCAGTGCCTTTTATTAAACCTACATAAACAACCTTGTTAAGAGACACAGGCTACGGAATCTTCCACCAAGCGCATGTGATAAATTTTTCAACTCACAACTCATATTTATACTGTGTCATGATTATAAGTTACGACGTTTGAACGTAAAATCCTAATGACTCATTCATCTGAATGACACTTCTCTGCAACAGCCATTAACAACACAGACAGTGAGATAATATTTCTAAGCTACTGTCTCATGAAGGCACAGGCGCGCAGAGAGCTCACAGCACGACAAACCGTGAGCGTCTACAACACGACCAATTAAATCTGAACATGTAGCTGTGTGAGAAGGGGGACAGATTTAATGTCACGCTGGAGTCACTGCCTCGCTCTGAAATATGAAATCGTCTCACACCAGTAAAAACTGTCTCCAACCCAACATGAGTTTCATGAAAAGTGTTGCCAGCTGAAAAATTTCTTTCAGTAAATGGGCGAACATCAGTGTGAAAAATGAACTCGGTGTAAAAACGTTTACATGTCTATATGGCTCGCACGCTACATTCCAAGTCTGGAAATTATCCATCTTAGTCACACTTCTACATATGCAGCCATAGTTTTGTATTTTTAATGTAAAGTTTATTTTATTAAGTTTCAACCAATCAGCATGAAGAGGTTTCTATATGTAGTCATCCTGTGACTTCGTCCTCGTTTTTTTAAATCACTACTCCACCCCATCGCCTCACTCTTAGCTGGTATATCTATTCCAGTTAAAGGAAAACACCACCGTTTTTTAATATTTTACTATGTTTTACTATGTTACTCAAACTCAGTGAGAGGACGACTGATGATGTTACTGTGCCAGAGGTCGAAGTGCTGCAAACTAAGTGCAAACTAAGTGCTCTTCCGCCATAAAATATAGTTCTCATTTATATCCTCTTAAAAAATCGCCACGTTTTATTTTGTGCCACCATACTAAAGGGCCGTTCACATTATAACGATAACTATAAATAATATAGTTTTGAAAATCGTTTTATATTAAAGACAAAAGCGATGTTCACACCACAACTATAATGATAAAAATACATTGAACGATATAGTTGGGATTACTTTGAGCATTTTTCCCCCCACCTGATGAACGATAAACCATTCACAGCCAATCAAATATATTTGAACTTCACGTGCACTTGAAATGGCAGTGGAGCTCATTGCTGAGGTCCATAACATAAAATTACTTTAGGTATCCAGTGCTGATGCAGTTGCTGTGAAATTCAATACGTAATGTTTTCCTCCCACACTGATCACGCAAAAAGGTAAGATATTAGATTACATAAACTATTAGATTCACTGCTTAGAGTTACGCGAAACCAAGTGTGTTGAATACATCTGCTTGTTTAACTGCTTTGTAAATGCACCACATATTTACATATTCAGTGACTCTTTTGCAACAATTGCAGAAGTATTTATTACAAGAAATATCCAATATTAGTTAATGCCATTAAAAGTGCAAGCGCTTTGCGCGAGTGAATTAGCATAAAGTTATCGTTATGTGTGGACGCTAATATATTTATCGTTATAGTTAATGGTATAATGTGAACTCCCCTTTACTCATGTAACTACTCATGTAACAGTCTTTAAATAGGGAAACATGGAAATTTTAAAATCATCCCTGTTTGGATCCTAAGGAATGAATGGGGCTAGGCTAAATGCTAACACATTCACGACGCGCTGTACAAAGATTACTTGCAAGCATAGAAAAATATAAAAATATCCTCTTAAATATATTTTCATCAATGTATATTATTTAAGATCCGGGAAGCAGGCATTTACTTGGGTAAAACACAACGAAAGAAACAATGCAATATTTTGCACAGTTTGCTGTCAGTTTACAGGTAAAGCAGAAAAGTTGGGAGCCTTTTTTCGTTGGAATATGTCTACAATGTCTACTATGTATACAATCAGGGCTCCAGATTAACTTTTTTCACTAGGAGCACAGTGGCCCCCAACTGAAAATTTTAGGGGCGCAACCAGAAAATTTAGGGGCACACACTGTAAATCAACATGCTAACCAAATATTCACATTTTTACTACTTTCCACTGTATTACTAATCAATACTTTAATGACAGATGCAGAAAGTAGTGTGCTGTTTCAAATTCAGTGTCAGATCACAAAAAAGTGGTCAAATTTACTGGTCACACATGTGCATCTGGATGTAAAATTCAGTGGCACACTCTCAAATTTTGGTGGCAGTCTGGAGCCCTGACAATTATATTTGACTTTGAATTATTTTTAAATATGTGACACTGACATTTTTTATTAGGGCCAGTGAAAATTTTGGCAGTGCAAGTGAATTCCTGAACCACTGGCCCGATTGGGCCAGTATAAAAAATTATTTGCGTTGAGCCCTGTTTATCAATATATTGGGTCAATTACAGTATTTTAGACATTTCATTTATTGTACAATTTGAAAGGTAAAATTAACATCCTTTATTGAAAATGTATTTTTGCTTGTGTCTCTACTGTTTTGTGATGAAATGTATTTTCTGTAAAGATGCAAAAATGAAAATTGTAAAAAGCACTATAGAAATAAAACAGAATAGTAGGCTACTACTGAAACAAACAATAAAGAAAAGCATGATGGAAGCACTATGATGGCAAGCAGCCAATTAACAATTTTTCATTTTTGGGTGGGGTGAATTATCCCTTCAACTGATTATATCGCTAACCCTTGTTGTCTCCCAGATAGTCACGCAAGCCCCCCTGCCTTATTTGGACTTAGCACCTCTACCAAGATCAGCCAACTTACAAAGAAACTGTATTCTCAATGAAAGACAGTGAGAAAAATAATGGGTGGAGGGTTGAGTTCTCAACAGAAGAACAATGTTCTGTCAAAAAAGTAGGTCATCTTGTTAAAGGGTCAGAGAGAGGGCATCTACTCGATTCAGCTCAACTCGAAACTAACTTCAATACACGCACACACACACACACACACACACACACACACACACACACACACACACACACACACACACACGGCAAATGAGATACTACCTCCGTTTTACACGCCACTGAAACACAGGAGAATAAGGTACAGATGGGTAAACATCAATCAACAGATTGCAGCTTTGTACTGTACTATAAAGACAAAAAAGCTCAAACCCTGCTGGAGCCATGGTGCAATGGGAAAGACTTTGACGGATTAAGCTGTGGGGCATACGTGGGTGCTGCAGGTTTTAACTTGGCCTGCAACATGCTCCTGTCCCATCTTATCCCCATCTAATACGAGGAATGGTTCACCTAAAAAAAATTATTAAAGCATCGTCCTCACATTAATCCTTTATGACTTTATTACAATAGTAAATGTTACTAATACAAAACAATGCAGTGCTTTAATTTAAAGGGACACTCCACTTTTTTGAAAATAGGCTCATTTTCCAGCTCCTTTAGAGTTAAACATTTGATTTTTACCGCTTTGGAATCCATTCAGCCGATCTCGGGGTCTGGCGATACCACTTTTAAGGGCGATCTAAAGTCGTAGGTAGGTCCTACGCCGCAGCAAGCGCTGTGATTGGTCCACCAGAACCCCTCCCGTCAGGTAAAAAAAAACTGCGTCATACGTATTTCCGTTTGTGACGGTGAAAACAAAAATGAGCCAAGTTGAGGAGTGATTTAACTCAAACTGCATCGAAAGTCGCTGTTTATTTACTTTCATCATTGCTGGTCTTCTCAAATTATACACAACAAGTTGCTGTTTCTTCTTCGTTTGTGGGTTAACTTTGTGGGTCTGCGGGGGTGTTTGCACGTCGCCGCGGACAACGACGCAAAAGTATAAATGAAAACCGACGCGGAACCTACGACGTTGCGGCTACACCGTAGGACCCACGCACGACTATAAATAGCCCTTTAGCATAGCTTAGCACAATCTATTGAATTGGATTAGACCATTAGCATCTCGCTCAAAAATAACCAAAGAGTTTCGATGTTTTTTCTATTTAAAACTTGACTCTTCTTGTAGTTACATCGTGTATTAAGACCGACAAAAAAATTAAACATTGCGATTATCTAAGCTGATATGGCTAGGAATTATACTCTCATTTTGGCGTAATAATCAAGGACTTTACTGCGGTACCATGGGTGCAGCAGGCGCAATGATATGATGCAGCACCTGAAAATGGTCCCTTTGGTAACTTTTAATAGCAGGGGACTATTTTCGGGAACTGCGTAATATTGTTAATAAAATATCGGAACTCTTTTGTTATTTTTGAGTGCGATGCTAATGGTCTAATCGGATTCAATGAATTATGCTAAGCTATGCTAAAAGTGGTAAAGCCACTGAGATTGGCTGAATGGATTCCAAAACGAAAATCATGTGTTTAACTCTAGGGGAGCTTGAAAATGACCATTTTCTAAAAAAAGTAAAGTGTCCCTTAAGTTCAAAAACTTGCATTTGCATTGAAAATGGCACAGAATTTCTAATTTCCTGTTCAACACGGCAAAGCATCTCTCGTAGCCACATCATTTAGCAAATGCTTTCTAATAAGAGCTTGTACAATACACTAATTACAAAGACAGTCCCAAAAGCAATTAAGGGCACAATGGTGATTGTGCAGAACTGGGATCTCAGTAACTTTTGGTTTTTGGGTCACCCTGACTTGGTTTTGAACTTTCAACCTTTGTTTGATGTCACTTCTCCAGAGCTTCAGTGGGCACTAAGCATACAAAAGATATTAAACCATACATCAAAACGCACTAAACACACAGCGAGATGTCTCGGTGGAATGTTCAGCCTTGAGCAGATGGTTATTGTCTACTAATGTCTGCGCCTTATTATTTTACAGCTTTTCCCGTCTGCATGTGTGGCCCCCATAATTAATAATTAAAAGAGAAGACAGATTAACTTGTTTATAGAAAATACTGGATTTAGTGTAGTTACAGTATAAAGGGTCTGCTTGAGTGAATGAGAAAAAAGTACTTTTCCGTGGCACTTTTACATAAACACAGGTTATGATGGAAGATATCTGACTTGTGTATATACACAAATACACATAAGCACAGAGTTTACCAAGGGAGAACCACTGAACTTAAATCATATTCAAGTAAAAGGGGAATTATTAAAGGGAACATTTCACAAAACTTTTTTAAAATGTCAAATAAATCTTTGGTGTCTCCAGAGTATATATGTGAAGTTTTAGCTCAAAATACCCTATAAATAATTTATTATAACATGTTAAAATTGCCACTTTGTAGGTGTGAGTAAAAATGTGCCGTTTTGGGTGTGTCCTTTAAAATGCAAATGAGTTGATCTCTGCACTAAATGGCAGTGCGGTGGTTGGATAGTGCAGATTAAGGGGCGGTATTATCCCCTTCTGACATCACAGGGGGAGCCAAATTTCAGTGACCTATTTTTTACATGCTTGCAGAGAATGGTTTACTGGGGAAGTTACTGGGTTGATCTTTTTCACATTTTCTAAGTTAATAGAAGCACTGGAGACACAATTATAGCACTTAAACATGGACAAAGTCAGATTTTCATGATATGTCCCCTTTAACTGTTGTAAATTTAATAAATCTATATTTAATTTTTACAGTATAGACTATGCAGTATTATTTTATATTAGATTACTTTATTCAATTTCCTTACCTAAAAACTTAAAAACAATATAAAAAAGCACTGTTTATTTTATTTAATTTTATTTTAGCGTAATTTCTTCATTTACATGCCAATATTTATGTGTTGCTTTTTACGTGTACGCAAGTCTAAGCGCGCGTACGCGCACTGTCAAACGCACAGCCTTGAAAAGCATAGTTTATTTGACTCTAACGTGTAATAGACGTTCGAAGCATTTGCATCGAGACTAGAGATCGACCGATACTCATATTTTTAAACTGATGCCAATAACAAATATTTGGATGCTTATGTGCCCGATAACCGATATGCTAAACCGATTTTTATTTACTGTTATACTTCTGTTTTTGACATAATAATTACTACAACACTACTGAACTGAACAAACCCTTATAATAATAATCATCATCACAATCACTCCCTCTTTGCATACAAAGTAATAAATAGAGGGGTCTGAAAGAGTGAAGAATAATATTAATTTAATGAATAATGTAGAAACTATATTCCCAATACATGGACCATTCCAAACACCCCTATCATTTTCGTCAGAAATGGACTGATCCAAAGGTAGATAGATATAAAATAGATATTTTAATATGTCTTCTCTTCCGCGTCTGTTGTGAAGCGCATGCGCGAGACTAAAGTCACGATGTCTGCAGTGACGTGGATGACGTGTTATCCTCAGACATGTTTGCAAAGGTTTTTTTATTCAAACTTACAGCGTGTGTCTCCCTCAGACTGTAAATGAAGCCCGGGTTAAGAAAAAAAAATGCTGAGGCGCACCAGATAACACATCAGCCGCGTCGTACGTCATCCACGTCACTGCAGTCACGTGACTTTAGTCTCGCTCATGCGCTTCATAACAGACGCGGAAGAGAAGACAATGCTGAATAAAGTCGTAATTTTTGTTATTTCTGGACCAAAATGTATTTTCAATGCCCCAACACTCCGTAACTGACCCACTGATGTCACATGGACTACTTTGATGATGTTTTTATTACCTTTCTGGACATGGACAGTATATTGTGCATACATTTTCAAAAAAGGGTCAACAAGCTCTCAGACTAAATATAAAACACCTTAAACTGTGTTACGAAGATGAACGAATGTCTTACGAGTTTGGAACGTCATGAGGGTGAGTCATTAATGACATTATTTTCATTTTTGGGTGAACTATCCCTTTAAGATTCAGACCCATAAATTATCATTAAGAGCATATATAAGGCAGTCTTCATGCCTCCGCGCACAGCTGCAATTCTTCCAACATCCCTCCTCCTCCTTCACTGCCCCCTCTCGTTCTTTTTCTGCACAGTTGTTTCAGGGGGGTTGAACTTGGGGCTCGAACCCCTGGCCTCGGGTTCATTTTCTCTAAAGCTTCAGAGCTCGGGTTCAGCCCTCCCTTCTAGGACAGCGAGCAAAGTTTGTTTACCACTAATCAATAAAACTGAATGGACAGACTATAGAAATCTAATGAATGAACGCAATAACATAACAGAATTTTTGGGAAAAACCTTAAGACTTCTGCACATAAAGGAATTAGTTGTTAAACTTAATGTCAGTGTGGTCACAAAACAAACAATTATCAACGTGATTTGGTGTCAAATGGCATTAACCTGACCATCTGACATTTATTCAGCTCAGCAGAAATAAAACTTATCAGTGAATACATTTCTTTTTGGTCTTTCCTCTTACAGGATCAAAAGACATACAATATAGCGTATGAGTCATGCCTCTTTTCTATGACACTTTAATGGTGCTTTATAGTGTGCCTGTATAGCTTCATGCCCTTTTACTTTCATTATGGAAAAGGGCTTTTGTGTTTCACAAAAAGAAAGATGGTCATACAATCTCAACTACACAAGAATGAGTAAATGTTAATTTCTGGATGAACTATTCCTTTAGTAAACGTTCACTGACCGGTAAAAACGAGAGAGGGGGAAAGCAAGAGAGAGTAACTAAGAAAAATCACTGTAATTGTCTAGTAAATAAATCAACATGAAAAGGGTAATGTTGTTCTCCATTGTGCTGAATGTCTTCTGATACATTCATCATTAGAAGATCTAACTTGCTCCGCGTGAGAGATGCTAAACCATTAGCGCTGTGGGGCTTCAGCGCTGTCGGCTGACTGTTCGGTTTTTAAACATCAGACCGCAACCAAACACAAACTCTCAGCGGCTGTGACCAAAGACCTCCAGCTACTGCAAACACACAGACCCTCAGCAGATCTTTTCAAAACAAACCATGTGTTCAGTCTCAGGGTCTAAAATATCAAAAACTCCCATATGAATGTTAGTATAGGGCAAACTATGGAAAATCCTATTTTCCTTGCTCTTTCCTACAAGAGCTTAATGTAAGCATCGCCCATTCACAACAGCTATTTTTGGAGAAAAAACTCTGTCCAATTAAAGGCTCCAACGACACTGGGGCAGGACCCTTTCAAAAAGTACACTTTTGTAACTAAAGTGTGCATATATTGGTACCTCAAAGGTTCCTAAAGTTAATCATTTAGTACTGTGCCAGTGACAGTTTATGTACTCTCATTTTTGACAGTAGTTGCGTTTCCATTGCAGATTTGCGCAAAATGTTTGCGTTATTTTCTAAATGTCGTCAAAAAACAATTGCGAAATGACAGCGTTTACATTAACCGATGATATGCGATAAGTCATTCCAAACATCACGCTGACTGATGTTGGTAGGTTCACTAATATTACATCCATCGTACTAGGTATTGTTTTTAAAGGGGCCATGGCACAAAACTTTTTAAAAATGTCAAATCAATCTTTACTGTCCTCAGAGCACACATGTGAAGTTTTAGCTCAAAATACCATATAAATAATTTATTAAAGCATGTTAAAATTGCCACTTTGTACGTGTGTGCAAATATGTGCCGTTTTGGGTGTGTCCTTTAACATGCAAATAAGCTGATGAAATTCAAACACTTATCACAATGATGTTGGTTTGTTGCAATTAAAACTCAATTGTGATTTTCTCTGCACTAAATGGCAGTGCTGTGGTTGGATAGTGCAGATTAAGGGGTGGTATTATTATAATAAGAGCTCCTTATGACATCATAAGGAGAGCCAAATTTCAACAACCTATTTTTTCACATGCTTGCAGAGAATGGTTTACCAAAACTAAGTTACTGGGTTGATCTTTTTCACAACTTTCTAGGTTGATAGAAGCACTGGGGACCCAATCATAGCACGTAAACATGGATTAGATTTTCATGCCATGGCCCTTTTAAATGAAGGAGACGTAAGAGTATTAGCCAAACATTAATGCCAAAGAAAACCACTTATACTTAGGAGTGGCATCATATAAGTGTTTCTTGGAGGTAATAGTACAATATTTTAAATCAAAAGAGATGTAGGAGTGTTATCCAAACATTAGTTATCCAAAGTCTGTTATGCTTGGGAACAGACATGTGTATTGAGGTGTTTCTGTCAGGTTTTATTACATACAGCATCATCTTCAAATAATGATAATGTGACTGACTGACTGACTAACTTGCATCAGATTTTAAATAAACCGAATTGCCTGAAACCACCTCATGCGAGCGTTAAAACTTTTTTGTGATATACGGGAAATTTCGCAAAATTGACACGTTTCTATTGGCCGTATTTTCAGTTGGCAATTTGCACAGTTTAAAGAGTAATGGAAACGCAGCTAGTGTAGAGATGCGCAAAACGACTAAAATAGTTTCACTCTATTTTTGTAGCATTTAAAGGTATAGTTCACCCAAAAACATTCATTCTGTCATCATATGTTTGAAATGTGCACTGTAAAAAGTGAAAGTTGGATAAACTTAAAGTTACTTCAATTGGTAACACTTAAAGGGAGGTTCAACAGTATTTCATGCATTCTGAGTTATTAAAACAGTTTAAGAGTTAATTCCTCATGCTAAACAAATGCAAAGTGTCAACATAGCAGTTGGACGTGTTACCGAGTATTTCTGTGCCGAATGCACTTCGCCAGGGTTCGAACAAGTTTTGGAAAGTTTTTCTTTTTCACATACGGGTCCAGCTGACTTTCAGGGGTAAACCATACGTATCACTTATTTTTATGGGCACTTCCCCCGGAAAACCACGCCCACACGTCAATCAGCAGGAGAGCGAGAACCGAGGACGCTAAGTCACAGGCATCACTTCATGCAACAGCTTTGTTTTATATCAAGACTCAACAATGGCACAGAAAAAAGTATCTTTTAGGATGTAAGGAGAAGAAAGCCACCAATATGGAAACAATGGATATAGTTGGTTTATCCGGGGTAGCAGCGGAGTTTTGCGTGTGTTCGTTTAACGCTGGATTTTATTGAAAAGTCCCAACCGGGTCATGAGTTGCATGCGGTAAGTAAGACTTCTATGTTATGTTGGAAATAGGAGCGTAAGTGCACATTATATAAACGACACAAACATGTAGTGAGTCATAAGTTATCCAGTGTTGTATAAAGTGTTGCATGACTTGTACTCGCTCCTCCCGCAGCTCGTAACTCCTCCTGCTTGTAACTCCTCCTGCAGCTCATAACTCCTAAAAATTTTTTTTTATGTTATCAGTAAGAATCGGTAAAGCTAATCTCTCTTTTATAAATCTGATAAAACTAAAAACTCTTCGGAGATATGAAGGATGTAATAATACTCTACAGGTACTCCAGATTAACATCAGATACGCAGAAACAGCGTGTTATGGGAGCTTTGTTTTGTTAACTTAATAGTTTCATTTAAATTGAGAAAATTTAAGGTAAAAAAGCTTATAAAAATTACTTCATTTGGTTACATCTCAAAAATTTGAGCTTTTTTAAATTAGAAAGTTTTTGTTGAAAAAAATACACTTTTAGGTGTTACCAATTTAAATAATTTGTTCATAATTACTCCAACTTTCACTTTTTACAGTATGAGTTACATACAATGCTTGCTGAAGACCAGAGGTGGAAAAAGTAATAAAATATTGTACTCAAGTAAAAGTAAAGTTACTTTAATAATATTTTACTTAAGTAAAAGTAAAGTTACTTGTCTAAAAATCTACTCAAGTAAAAGTAAAAAGTCATTTTAACTTTACTCAGAGTAAAAGTTACTTTTTTTACAGCGGGAAGAGGTGGAGGATTCTAGTATAGTTAAAAAATGACAAGGGAATATACATCTCAAACTAGTTGTGTTTAATTGTAGGAACATCTTTACAATGAAAGTGCAATAACAAAAAGTTAATAAAATAAAAAGCTTTTTTAAAGTAAGAAACATTTATGGAATTGTTTAATGATTTTTACATGTGAGTTATGCACTTTTGTAAGTGGTCAGCAGCTAGTAAATACAATCACTATAGTAAGGTTGTAATTGATGTATTGCTGGTAACATTATTTTATTAAACTATATATAGTTTAAATGAGCATATAATGAGATGAGTGCCATGTCTATATACATTTGACACGTTTATTATCTTCTTACTTCCCTGACCTGGGGACCTGATGACATTTATTCTTCTCTCTCTCTCTTGCTCTCTCTCTCTCTCTCTCTCTCTCTGCAATGTCTAATGACCTGCGCTTTCTCGAGGATGTTTTGAAGTTGTGTTTGACTTGACGCGAAGCTGCTAGACCTCGGAAGATAATGCGCATGGTATTAAAAACGCGTCGTGCAATTTCGTACTTAAGAGCATGAATCCTACCTTTCATAGAAATCAGTGGAAAGTGGTCGCTAAAATATGACCAGGGTTTTTTTTCATAAGATTTGAACTGAGGCGGGTCTGCATTAGCGCGCGCCTGTCTCGTCCGTCTCCATGGTTCTTTTTGCGCGTTCCCCCGAGCCCCGCCCATTTACATCCGTTGCGCGTCTTTATCACCTTGCTTTTTAAAATATTTTTTTACTCAGTAACGGATATAATTTAAAATGTAGTGAAGTACAATACTTTAAATAAAACATACTTAAGTAAAAGTAAAAGTACAGATTTTAAAAACTACTCAAAAAAGTAAAAATACCCAAAAAAACTACTCAATTATATTAACGTGAGTAAATGTAATTCGTTACTTTCCACCTCTGCTGAAGAGCAACAAGCAGTTTACACATCACAACACTACTTGATAACTGACTAGTAGTCCTTTGTAACTGAAGTCGATTCATAATTCAACTCTAAGTCTACAGGTTTCCTTTCGTTACAGCGGCACATCTAAACTCATTTATTACTCATTTCACTCTTTTTACTCATTTATTTCTTTAATAAGCATTAGTGTCACACTCCCTTTATCCCTCTGTAAGCTGCGAGTTCGTTTCTGACACTTTGGATTTTCCTAATCCCTACATTTTTCCACACAGCGTGCCAGGGAATGCTGATAATGAGCTTAAACTTCTTTATGTGTGTGTGTGTTCTCAGCGTGAGTGTTTTGGGATTAGTCAGATGTTTACCCTCTGTGTGTGTTTGGCGGATTTAATTGGCCTCGGCATCGCTCCTTTTTTCAAATTCCCTATGGAGCACATAGTCAACTCAGCACAAGCACACATACATACACACATACAAAGTTCGGACTAAACTCATTCAGCAGCTCGAGCAAGAATGTTGATTATACACACGGATCAGACACCCGGCCAGCGGCCTCATGGTAAACAGCGCTGATGTGAACAGGAAGTGCTCGGATATTTTTACCCATGACACCAAGAAGGGGAGACTGAACTGAGCCAAACGATAGCGATTCAATAAAGGAATTATGCAAATCATGTATGGGCGAAAAATCACACACAGCCAAAAAAAATCTGCATTCAATGCAATTCATGTGGCGCATCTCACCGTCTTGCAGGCCTAATTTTCAGGAGCGCTCACGTTGAACGCAGTTACTGTGGCTTCATTTACATACGGCACAGTGCTTTACCGCTGCAGACAGGCCTGATTCAACTGGGTTATGGTTGGTTAGTGATAAAACAGACTGTTCGTGCTGAAATACAGTGTGCAAAAAAATGTGCGGACACTCTCTACAAATCCAATAGTCAATTTAATAAAACCGAAGAGTATAAAATCCTAGTAAAATTCTGCAGCTTGGGGGCAACGGTGGCAGGATTGAAAATATATGAGAGATTGAGTTTAATTCATTTAAATGGTCTGTACTAGACAAGCACACATAGAGAAACACATTTCTTAATATGATCCTTCCATTTACAATAAAATCCTCTCAGGAATGCAAACGGATCACAAAAACACACACAGATTACCAAATGGACAATCACGCATACACTTTCTTCTGAAGTGACATTGTTATTGCACAGACAGCAGATACTATACATTTTCCATAGTGTTTTCATCTGTAAATCTCTCTTAAAGGTAGGGTAACACATTTTGAAAAAATGCTAACGGTAGCCGCCTAGCAATGAAATCCCGATCCCACCCTCAAGTCAAACCGCCATCCAAAGTCACGCCTCTTCCAAAACACATGAACACGCACAGATCAGACGGTCACATCTCATGTCTCACTCTCATTCAGCAGTGAGACAACTTTGCAGTACAAAGTCGAATAACACTGCCAAAATAACCAAACAACTGGTTTACATCAGAATTATGAGCTATATTGATACAATGCTCTTAAAGAGAACCTATTGTCCAATTCACGTTTTTACATTTCCTTTGGTGTGTAAGTGTGTATTAGTACATGTTAGCGATATGCAAAAGGTACAAACCCCAAAGTAAACAATGACGCGAGTTATCGTCTCCAACGTAAATCTCTTTTCTTGGACTACAACAAACACAAGGATTATAGGCAACAGTTTACTTTTGGGATTGGTGATATAGGCAAGACCGACATTATCGTAATTCCTCCCGCTTTGGTCTTACAGCCTGTAAGTTAACTCCTGTCAGCATTGCATTGTGAGCGAATCTTTCAAACATGGGAAGGAGCATCACATTTCCGAGAGGTATTCAGACCAATCACAACGTACAGATTAGCTGACTAATCAGGGACACATAGCTTTTCAAATCCATGCGTTTCAGGAATAAAGTGAAATCTGGAGCTACATAAATGTACAGTATGTAAAATATAATGCGTTTTTTAACCACAAACCACGCAAACACATTGTATTATACCAAATACACAAAATAACAGCGTTCTTTTTAGCAAATAAATAGGTGCTCTTGAAGCCTTGTTTATGCTCGCCGCGTCCGCACGAGCGCGTTGGTGCGCGCGGCAAAAATTACTTCAACGCGGAGTGGGCGGTCGCGCGCGTTGGGTGCGCGAGACCCCATTTCGCGTGGCGCTGTGCACGGAATTTTTTGTTCCGCGCGCTCCGCATCCGAAAATGACCGAACTCGAGGCGATTCTGTCCGAGCAGGCAAGCCTGTGACGTATCTCTTTGATCAAGCCAAGCAAAACATTGTATATATTGATCTGACACTCTGGAAGTAAAGTATGGAAACTTTGCAGTTTAAAACACACATTCTTTTACATGATTCAGAATGTTTGGCTTATATTTGTATTGAATGAACCACTGGACGAGGAATAAAATACAAACCTTAAGATGTCTGTAATGTTTGTTTAGTAAAAACGTTAATGAAATTATAATGTTTAATAAAGACATATATAAAAGATTGTTGTTTTATTCATGTTCTCATATTTATATATATCAAACTCTAATGTTAAAAGAACCAGGGTTGTTCCAGCGGACGACTTCTTCTATCCTCTTCTTTGTGTTTGTTTTTGACTTTATTGCTCGCGTCGCCCCCCGGTGGTTCAAAAAATAGTGCAACAGCGAGCGCGTCAACTATAAACGCCTCATCCGTTTGGTGAGACGCGCGCGCGATCAGCGGAGACTTGCGTTGCGGACCAAAGCGCGACCATAAACAAGGCTTTAGGCAGGGTCAGACAGATTTTTTCCCTTTTTCCTCTAGAAAACTTTTGGGAAAATCTGCTAAGTGGTTTTAAATGTTTAAAAAAAAATCTGAGACAATTTAAGCAGAAAATAGTACAAAATAAATCTAAAATAACTAAATTTTTTAGGGTTTACAATAAAAAAATCAAATTAGTCTCTGAAAGCCCCAAACCAAATGAGTACTCTGAATTAAACTGAACCAACATGAACAAATGAATGTGCATTTCAAGACCATAAAATATTTTGTATATAAAATTACATTTATTGTTTATAGAGATAGAGTATATCAAAAAAGCTTGTGTGAATACGTTCTCATGATGAATTTTGCAAGTATCAAGAGATTTAAATAATTTTTACAACAAACTGTTAATATGTTTAATTAAAAATAAGAGCATTCGGCATACAGATTTGAATTGATCATGTCGCATCACATAGTTGACAGAGTCCACAGTAAGTTTTATTTCATCTCAAATATCAAATGGTTCATGCTCTCTCATTAAAAACAAACACCACAGGCTACTACTGCACACCCTGCGCATACTCAGGGTATTTTTGCTTGTTAAAGGATTAGTCCATTTTCTTAAAAAAATCCAGATAATTTACTCACCACCATGTCATCCAAAATGTTGATGTCTTTCTTTGTTCAGTCGAGAAGAAAGTATGTTTTTTGAGGAAAACAGTTCAGGATATTTCTAATTTTAATGGACTTTAATGGACACCAACACTTAACAGTTTTTTTTTTAACGAGTTTCAAAGGACTCTAAACGATCCCAAACGAGGCATATGGGTCTTATCTAATGAAATGATTGTCATTTTTGACAATAAAAATAAAAATATGCATTTTTAAACCACAACTTCCCGTCTATCTCCGGCTGTGTGATGAGCCAGCGCGACCTCACGTAATTGCGTAATGACGTAGAAAGGTCACGTGTTACATATATGAAACGCACATTTGCAAACCATTTTAAACAATAAACTGACACAAAGACATTAATTATTATCATTCGACAAACAACACGTCGGAACGGTCCTCTTTCTCCACACTTGCATACACTGGGGCGTCGTTTTGCATACATTATCCGTGACCTCTTGATGTGATGACGTATTGCGTGAGGTCGAGCTGGCGCATCACAGGACCGGAGATAGACGAGAAGTTGTGGTTTAAAAGTGCATCTTTTTATTCATTTTATGTCAAAAATGACAATCGTTTCGCTAGATAAGACCCTTATGCCTGGTTTGGGATCGTTTAGAGTCCTTTGAAACTCTGTTGAAAAAATCTGTTAAGTGTTGAGTTAAAGTGTTAAGTGTTGGTGTCCATTAAAGTCCATTAAAATAAGAAAAATCCTGGCGGTGGATGGTGGTGAGTAAATTATCTGGATTTTTTTAAAGAAAATTTAGTAATCCTTTAATAACGTGCACTACAATCCTTGGAATTCTGCTGTATTCCACGAAAATTTGCAGGTGCAGATATGATTTACATTTCTTTTACATTAAAATTATATTATTTTAGCCTGAAAAATAATGTGTGGCCAATGCGAATCGGATGTCTAATGCATGAACACATGCCTGAGTAAAATGTCGAATGAGTTGTTACAGCTCTGAAAACTTTATTTAAACATTATTCTGTCACCTGTAAGATTAATTCATCAAGACCAGCCTGTTTTAAAAATTGAAGCAAAGTTGATTTTTCCAGGCTGGAACCGTCTCAACTGGGCTGGAATCGCTCGGAACGGTTCCAAATTATGCACACGCTCCGACAAAAGTATCCTGTCAGTGGAAAAGAGTAGCCTCCGTGCCCAAGACATTTCACCCCTCCTCATCATAATACTACCATTACACCGACCTTAGCTGGACGTTTAATGGTTCTGTTTGTGTATGAGCTCTTCATCAGGCTTTAATAGGTATCTGCTGACTATACAGATATATTTCTCATTTACTTAAAAGCACAAAGCTAAGGGACTTAAACCACACTGCAACTAAGCTGACAGCCTAGAACGTTCTGATTCCAGGTCAGATGAGCTGTGTGTGTGTGTGTGTCCTGCTAAAACACTGATGTTGTTACAATGAAAATGTACAAATGT
Source organism: Misgurnus anguillicaudatus (assembly GCF_027580225.2). NCBI lineage: Eukaryota > Metazoa > Chordata > Actinopteri > Cypriniformes > Cobitidae > Misgurnus > Misgurnus anguillicaudatus. Next base: position 42,432,572 of record NC_073338.2, on the reverse strand, counting down.
TTTTGTTGGCTTTACCGTTACCTCTTTCACAACTGTTTTGGTTCGAGTGTACAGAAACTGATGTCTCTCGAGTGAGAAGACTCTGGAACCGAACTAAGATTTTGCGCAATGCTTTTTAACACACACAGGGTAAAGGAAGCTAACGGCAGGATTCTGTTTTATGTTGCTTGTACGTAGTCAAAATATGATTCCTGTGGTTGTATGTATTTTGCTACACTTATGAAAGCCACATGGCCTGCAAAAGCAGGAAAACCACTATGAACTCACTTGTGCCAATACTCGCAAGTGCAAAAATGTTGATAAATTAGCCAAATAACTTCTACATATACAAATTTAAAGGTGCCGAAAAATGCATTGAAAAATGTATGTCAAATTGTTCTCTGATATCTACATAGAAGGTATGTTACTTTATTAAGTGCAAAAGGTTAAAAAAATGAGCCAGAATGAAATGGTCTTGTATTACCTTATTTGAAGGGGCCATGATTGAGCTTTGCTCTGATTGGCTGTTTTACAGAGCAGCACCTTTTAGTAGCTCTGTGTGTGTGTAAACAGACCTTATATTTGAGCCTGTATCAGACAAAAATACAGAATTTGAGAAATATCAATAGTTTGGAGATTGTTAATGGATTTTCTGAGTTAAAAGTTTGTGTTTTTTTTTTCCAGTATGGATCTGCAAAACATAACTGTAACGTTAATAGTAAAATAAGGTGACCACACGTCTCCGTTTTCCGGGGACAGTCCCGTTCTTTGGTGTTCTGTCCCCAACTGGAGCTGTCCCCGGAAATGTCCCTGTTTTACAGCATGTCCAAAAAATCAGCAAATACACTGAAAAACCCAATCAACATGTAGCGTTTGTAGTACCAGACCGGAGCAATCATGTAATGATTCTTTTTACCAGCAGAGGGGGCCGCGAGCTACACTGATTACTTAGTTGCGCGCCACTGAACTAGCGAAGATGAATTTACTACCAGACACACGAGAAAGCGTTATCAAGTTATTATTATCAATCAAGTTATCATCAGATATGAAAACAGTCAAAGTTACTGAGGGTTAAGGTAGTAACTACTCATGTTAAATTAAAGAAATGAACCAATGCAGTGAACTGATCCTAGCATGGTACTAAGCATTTGTTTTGTGTAAGCTAAATTTGTTTACATTTTGCATTATTCCTTCTGTTCTTCACGTTTACAATGCTATGAAACAAGCTGAAGTAGTACCTTAATTAGTAATTTTTGATGAGGTATGCCTCTGTGCATTGTATAAAAAAGGGGAAAAAAATTATTTTAATTGTTTAGTTAACCGAAAAAAAAACCCACTGCAAAAAATACTTTTTATTAGTATTCTTGTCTTGTTTTCAGTACAAATATCAAAAAATACTTAAATCAGAATGCATTGGGCAAAATGAACTAAGAAAATAAGTCTAGTTTTTTTTGTGCTAAAAACAAGCAAAAAAATAAATAAAAAATCCGCCAACACTTAATTCAAGAAAAAAATTCTTACCCCATTGGCATGTTCTAAGCACAAATTCACTTCAATTAAATGTTCTTAGTCTTAAAGCTAGAGTTTTTTCTTAGGGGATTTTGCTTCAAGAAAATGCATTTCAAGTAAATGCATCTTGATTTAAGAATTTTTTATATTTGTACTGAAAACAAGACAAAAATACTATTAAATAAGAAGTAAGTCATTCATTTTTTTTTTTTTTTTTTTTTGCAGTGAACCCACAACTAAAAAGAAGAAAACTTTCAAAAAAGATTTTGTATATATTATTTTGTCCCCATTTTTAAATCATAGACAACAACAGATGAGATTTTAAGGATATTTTTACCATTGAATTAGGAAATGTCCCCAAACTTTGTTTTTCATTGTAACAACATTATACTTAATTAAATGTGTAATTTAATGTTGGGGCGTACATCCTGACTGTAACGTTACAGTTGGTGTTGAGATTGGCCTGTTTTCCAGCGGTCTTTTGCATGCATGAGGATTTACATAAGGAGGAGGAAACAATTGCGTTTGAGGCTTACAATATGTCTTACCATGTACTAACTCTTATTATTCATCTATGCCGAGGTAAATAGAGTTTTCTATTCCACGGCACCTTCAAAAACACTTTTTTATAATGTGCAAAACAACCGATTCTGATAAACAATAAGTGCTATCTTCCTGCTCTCCATACTTCACTGCACAATCCCACCTGAAATTTCACGCTCGGTAGACATTCAATCTCTCAATCTCTCTAGTGAGGATAAATAAGGATGAAAAACATTTCCTTAAAGAAACATTGTTCACGCAGCAGGATTTGCTCCTTAGACAAAATTGATAGGCAGTTAATGTTAGCCTGCCGTCACTGCTGTATGACTTCCTGTTGATGTCATGACATCACCATGACACAGGGCAACATAACAGCTTTAATCAGTAATCCAATCACACCTAAACATGTCAGGTGTCTAAAAGGTCTGTTTTGGGCTGACATGTCAACCACATATTTTAAAATATATGAGTTTAACTAATGTGGTGTGACAGCTAAGGAAGCGATCCTAAACTAAAGCCGAAAACAGGAAACTTATATACATGCTACTATAAATAGCCTGTACTTAACTAGTGCAGGTTTTAAGCTTTACACAGGCCTCTACACTAAAACCCATATAGGCTACACCGCCCCCCACCCACACAATGTGCCCCCGTTAGGATCCACTTCCCTATCCCATATCTGTGAGGATTATTCCCACAGTTCCATTCTCTGCGGAATGACACCCACTTCCTGTTCCCTGAGGGTTCTTACAGGAAGTGTCCTTCCTGTCTCACTCTCTGCCTGCCTGTGTTTGTTTTAGTCTCAAGAAAACATGCAAGTCTCACATAACCCAAACAAAACATTCTCACAATTTGGGTTTTATGAAATTTGTTGAGAATGCTTTCAACACTTTCCACAGATTTGAATGCCTCAGACAGTGGGCTGCAGTCCAAATAGAGTCTACATCTCAAAATAAAATCTTGACTTCATCTTACCCATAATAAAATCTAAAGTCCATGGATATATTTGTCAGCCGATTAATTGTCAGCAAATTAAATGTTTAGAGAAATATTTATAAAAACATAATCCTAATCATTAAAATAAACTTGTTAATAAATATTGATAAATATTCTTACATTATTTACTAAATGTACAAGTTAAAACCACTTCATTATACTATTTTAAGTTTTGCCTTGTGATAAATTGACATACTTTAATTTGTTAAGTTAAAGTAACAATATGTGGATTTTGATATTATTTTTACAGTGTATGAACAACAGCAAGAACAACTTGAAAACTAACCTATATAAAAACAACTTTTTTAAACTATGCTGTTTAGTTTTTACTTTACTGGATAAAATATTTCAATACACACAACTTACATATTACAGTCCCAACAGGATTTCATGTTTTTTTTTAAGACAGATTTGTAGTGGTAATTTCCAGAATTAGGCTAAAAAATTTGCATTTCTTTTCTAATTAGAATACCATAAAATATTAAAAGAAAAAAATCTCAAGTAATTAAATAATCAAGTAAACTGTCAGTAATTAAATAGGAACAAGGAAACAAATGAAAATAGGTATAATAATAATACAACATCAAAATAGAAACAGTGCTTTAAGTTTAGGTAGGCTAGTGTTTTTTTTCAAGGTTGCTGTCATTTTAAGACCTAAATGACGGATCCAATAACCCCATGTCTAAAACTGCTTTTTCCAAAAACTGTTTGTTTGCTTTAGACATCACTGTGTTTACATTCCACTTTTTATAAAAATATGCTCATTTTCCAGCTCCCCTAGAGTTAAACATTTGATTTTTACCGTTTTGAAATCCATTCAAGCTGATCTCCGGGTCTGGCGCTAGCAGTTTTAGCATAGCTTAGCATAATCCATTGAATCTGATTAGACCATTAGCATCGCGCTAAAAAATAACCAGAGTTTCGATATTTTTCCTATTTAAAACTTGACTCTTCTGTAGTTACATCGTGTACTAAGATCGACGGAAATTAAAAGTTGTGGTTTTCTAGTCAGATATGGTGAGGAACTATACTCTCATTCTGGCGTAATAATCAAGGACTTTGCTTATGTAACATGGCTGCAGGAGGCGTAGGGATATTATGCACTGGCCGAAAATAGTCCCCTTGGTTACTTCAATGGCAGGGGACTATTTTCGGCCAGTGCGTAATATCACTACGCCTGCTGCAGCCATGTTACATAAGCAAAGTGCTTAATTATTACGCCAGAATGAGAGTATTTTCCCAACCATATCTGCCTAGAAAATCACAACTTTTAATTTTCTGTCGGTCTTAGTACATGATGTAACTACAGAAGAGTCAAGTTTTAAATATGAAAAATATTGAAACTCTGTGGTTATTTTTAGTACCATGCTAATGGTCTAATCAATTTCAACGGATTGTGCTAAGCTATGCTAAAAGTGCTAGCGCCAGACCCGGAGATCAGCTGAATGGATTCCAAAACGGTAAAAATCAAATGTTTAACTCTAGGGGAGCTGGAAAATGAGCATTATTTAAAAAAAAGTGGAATGTCCCTTTAATACATAAATCAATTTTGACAAATACGTATATATGTGACCGTGCAATAAAGTCTAAAGTGAGAACACGGCTCGTCCTCACATGCTGACGGTTAACATTTGCACATGTTAGTTCCCGCTGAGATGATAGTGGACAGAAAGCGTTATTTAATGTGTATCATTATGAAAATAATGCATTACAACTTGAAAAATTTACAATTAAAGTAAGGATCATGTGGTTAAGCATAAATGTGTACTCAAAAGATTTGGACTGACTGTTAATTGTGGGCTCAAGGGTTGCTACAGTAACAGTGTGCTGCGTGCCAGAAAAGAGAGAGAAAGAAAGAGAGAGAGAGAGAGAGAGAGAGAGCGGGACTGCTCATGTGTGTTAGCAAAATGACAGATTATTAGATAATTTCATTTATTTTATGTAAGACGTTTATATATTTTTGTCAGTTTTGCAATGAAATGGCAAATTATGCAAGATTGCAAAAAATGCAAGTTGATTTTGTGCTGCGCTCCGCGATCGCGAAAAAAGGAAGTGTTTTGGTTAGAGGAACTGATAGTAGGAACTATGTATTTTGAAGAAGCAAATCTAGAAAAATGCATTAAAAGCATAGATTACAAAGTGTGAATGCGTTTGTAAATACAGTAATATCGAAAGAGAGACATGACCCAAGCCATCAATTAAGAGCATCTTTCAACTCTGTGATAACCTTTACTCCAACTAAAAAGTGAAACCAATGTATAAATAGACTGATGAATTATTAAATACACCAAGATAACTATGACGCTCTTATGCAATCCAGGGAGGAACTGGGTCTACCTGAGGGTATAACAAATGTGCCTCCCATCTTAATAAATTATTCACTCAGATGCAAAACAACCTTTGCTCATTACAGTCCAGACTCCCAGATCTGTTTTACAAAGCTGAACTGCATGCATGCTCCCTGATGGCACCTTAAAAAGGAGCTATTAAATACACAAACACCTTATTCATTCAAGACAACATGGTTGAATAACGCCTAATACCTGTCTGCCGCTGAGGAGTGCCCGTTTTGGGTGCTCTGTTTGAGTGCAAAGGGTGAGTCTGGGGGCGTGTGAATCCGGTAGTACCCGCCATGTTCTAGCGTGCCGATGCCGGCGTACGGGGGATCTTCGGTGGGTAGTGATGTCAGCGTGGAGCTGCTGAAATCCTGGATCTCAGCGTAGTCCCTCTCTCGGGCCTGACGCTGACGGATCTCTCGCGTTTTCGCCTGAATCCTACATAAACATAATAAATAAACAGAAAAGTGGACACCACATGATGATTGAAACACTTCAGAATGAAAGAATCTCTATATTGTTTATTCTAGAATGAATTAAGGGCCCACATTATTAATTTAACATTATTTTTATGTTATGGTGTCTTTATAATAAGACCTAATAGTGCTTTTCAAACACTGTTACAATAATTCAAGAAAAGATTTGATGTGAATGTGCCAGAGAGAGAGAGATTAAGATATTGAGAGTGAATGAGCTGGGCTTTCTCAGCAGGATCTCGCAGGACAGAAGGGAAAATGGAGGGGGTTCACGTGACATTTTTAATAAAACAACATGAACACACACCTGCAGGCAAACACACGTGGTGAACAGCCAAAGCAGGACAAACGCTATATACATCAAAATATGCAAACATCATAACATTACAATAATGCACACAATGACAGACAAAAAACACAAACATCAAGGCTCAAACAATCAGTGAGGAAAAGGGTTTGAGGAAGTGGGCACGGTTCTGTACGAGGGCAGGTAGGGTGTTAGGAAATGCCTCTGATTAGAGACTGATGATGAGAGAGATTAGCGTGTGTGTGTGTGTGTGTGTGTGTGTGTGTGTGTGTGTACCTCTCTTGTTCTTGTCTCATCTGGCGTGTCTCCTCCTCGGATGCATGAGTTTCCTCAGCCTTCCACTTTCCACCATCCACACCGTCTTTGCGGTACTTCCCGAACCTGAAACACACACAAACATGTTAGACTAAGTTTAATCGTTATTAGGATCAGACATGATCTGCATTTCTGCACATCGATTAAGGGTTGTTCCGATTCCGATACCAGAAAAAAATTGCATCGGAATTGGCAAATACTTGAACTAGGGATGCACAGATATGATTTTTTTTGTGGGGGGGGGGCGATACCGATATCGAACACTTCTATACAATACTATAGACGGTTTCAGCAGTAACAACATAAACGAGTGGCTTTTGTGGTCAACACGTAACTTCCGGTAAACCCCGCTAAGAATAAATAACAACAGAGTCCTTTTAAAGTAGTTTATTTATATAACAAGCAAAATAAACAACACAGAGATTACCCAGGAAACCAAAACATTTGTTATTTTGGATGAGTTATTTGCGCAAGAGTTCAGTTTAGCAACTAGTCAGACCATTAAAAAAACTGAAACGGAAGTAAAGTTCAGACCAGACACGTAATCACGTCACCGCACTCGTGTCCGATGAAACAGTCTATACAGTTGGCCGATTAGCTAGTTTCTACATCAAATAATTTTTACTAAACATGCATTGGATCTATTTAACATTCAACTGACCAACATAAAAGACGCAAAAAAGTAAGATAAAATTTTGCAGATTTTTAGTCGTTTTCCAAGATTTTGAAAAAAAATTACTGACCGCATGGCTTAAATCAATGACTAATCTCTCCATTGCACGCCTGACAAACTATAATTTGTACAGATTTTATTTTGTTTTGGGAAGTATCTTATTATTTAAATTAAATATATATATTTTTAAATGCTGGATTATAACAGACATGCAACTTTTTGCCTTTAACACACAGTTAATTAATAAACAATTGTATCTGCATTTCTCATGCTATTGCCAATATGCCGATTGTTTCAAATACCGTATTTTCCGGACTATAAGCCGCATCGGAGTATAAGCCGCATCATTCAAAAATGCGTCATTAAGACGAAATAACATATATAAGTCACAGTGGACTATACGTCACGTTTATTAAAAAAATTATTTCACAAAATCCAAGCGAAGAACAGACATTTAATCTGGAAAGGCAAATTATTTAACTAAACAATAGCAGACAGAACAGCAGGTTCTGAATAGATGTCTGTACGTTAAAGTAATATTATCAGTTATTTAAACGATAATCCATAGCATACAGAACTTACCTGGAGGGTTGAATATTCTAAATTAACCAAACAAGCAAACTAGCGTGAAGTTCGGATACTCGTCATTCCACATCACTGAATCCATTGAATTACATAAATACAGAAGCAGCATATAACGGACTCTTGCGGCAGTAGACTGTAATGAAGTCTCTTGCCTCATAATGTCAAAATGAATTTATACTGACTCGCAAGGCGCACCTGACTATAAGAGGCAGCACCAGCCAAATTCTGGAAAAAAAAAATCGCTGCTTATAGTCACTCAAAATCGGCCGATTTTTTCCCCAGTGCATCCCTAACTTGAACCCATGAACCAATCCAATACAATTTTCTTAAACAAGACCTAGGCTGCGTCCAAATCGCATACTGTGACAGTAGGTACTGAATGAAATACCTACTCATCAACCATTAAAACAGTAGGTACTATATAGTATAAATATGGATAGTATGAATGAATTCGGACGTACTACATCCGCCATGTTGATACATCACAGGACATACATCATAATAACAAGTAAGTCGTTAACTGGAATAACATTAAACGAGCGTAATTTAACCACAAGGGACAGCGGTTTAATATATGTATTGGCATTTGAAAAGTGTTTTTGTTAGCGCTTTCGGGCATTTTTTATAAAAAAAAAAAAACAACGCAATACAATTGCATACATTTCCGATTGTGACTGGATGACAAAACACAATTGCACGGTTTGAAGTGATCAAATGACCCAAACCAAATCGTAACACCAGGTGTAAATGGCGTTCAAGGGTTGTTTTAAAGCTGATGGGGTGTGACCTCCCCACATCCTGGTTAAATTCAAAGCTCTGATTTTAGACTAAACACGAATTAAATTGCTCTTTAAACTGTATGCCCTCACTGAAACTGACCTTAAGCTCTTAATCCATCTATTCAAATTCATTTAGCAAACTAATCACCGTTTTGCAATTGAGAAGAAATGTCTCAGCAAATCTTTGCTTTATCAAGCGTATAAATTCATTAATATCCAGTTTGAGTGTGTGCGTGCGTATGAATCCTAAAAAGGTGTTTCTATGCGTATGTGGGCCTCATATTCAGAAGAGCTCATTAATATGTAGCAGGTATCTTTGGCTCTTCGAGGCAGTTGACAGCCATTAAAATATCGCCTTGCTCCAGAGGCCATCTAAAATATTCCACGTATTCAAAATATTTTTCTATTGCTGACAGATTCAAAAATTCACAAGGAGCTATCTTGCTGTTTTTCATTTCAATACTTCTCATATTGCTCTCATACTTCACAGAAACTTTTGTGCTGAAATGAAACCCCTTGCGTGTTTCGGGTTACTGTATTCCATCCAAAATACAGAAACATTACAGAGAACATAATATTAATTTTTTATGTTACTCCATATTTCACTATTAAAACCAAAAAGTTAACCCAAAACAGTAAGAAATCCTTGTTACACTTAATTTTTAAAGTTTTAACAACTTGACTTAAACAAGGCATTTCAACTTTCTTGAGTACTGCACTGTAAAAATTTGGATCAACTTAAAAAAATAAAACAAACTAAATTGGAAACACCAAAATAAAAAGTTTTGCAATTGAAATTTTTTACCTAAAGTAACTTTCGGGTGTTACCAATTGAAGTCATTTTTTAAGTTGATCCAATTTTTTACAGTGTAAGGAGTTGGTATAAATTCAAATAATATATGAAAATTATATTATAAAAACTATTATATTAATAATTATAAAATAAAAATATATAATAATTACAACTTTATTTTATAGCAACTAAACAGCCAAATTGAAAATAAAGTTTTAATTCAAGTTAGGAGTGTAACGGAGTGTGTATTCGTACCGGACCGTTTCGGTACAGGGCTTTCAGCACAGTGCACATGTGCACTGAATGCAATCTTTTGTGTGCGAAACATAGGTCAATTTTCGTGTTTCCACACGAACGTATTAAGTGGCGTAAGTCTTCGCGTTCAGCACAAGTCTTCTGTCAAACATATAACATTATTCGGCCCGCAGAAAGATTTTTATTTACTTGGTTGTATATTCGTTTGATTATTGATGTAAACGTTTGCGTGTCGCGTCTAAACGCACATGTTAAACGCGTGTCAACGCGCTGTTTTGTTCTTTCAAAAGTGCGTGAGAGGTTGCGCGTCTTGCGTTGCTACGCAATCATGAGTCACGCTTTATGTGACACCGACAATAAGGAATGCGTGATCAGATTTTTCATCTGCACCTCACGTCAATCATATCATTGTCACAATGCGATCAGTTAGTTGGGACAGAGAAGAGCTGCAACCCGGGCTTACTGTTACTCAGCTGCGGAGGGGTTCGTTAGGGTGTTTTCACACCTAGTTCGTTTGAGCCCTCCAAACGCTCTTAGATCATTTCAGGGTGTATATGTGAACAAACCAAGTGATCTCTGACCCCCCTAAAGGGACCCAGAAGTGAACCGAACTCAGACCACGTCAGGAGGTGGTCTGGGTGCGGTTCGCTTTTGGGTTCTTTTGTGGTTCGATTTCTTTTTGATATGTGAAATCAATGAGGTCCCGGTCCACTTTGCGTGTCGTTTGGACATTGTATTAAAATAAACTGCTGCACAGAAAGCTGGGATCTGAGTACTTATGAAGTTGTGATGTGAACTAGAAATGGTCTGAGATCACTTCAGTTCTGAAGAGGACCAAAAAAAGAACTGGGTCCTCTTTTGAGTCCACTATATTGTGAACACCAAAAGGACTGAGGTCACTTTCAGCTAGTTCCTTTTCTGGTTCACTTTAAGTGAACTGGGTTTGGTTCTTTTAAAATGAACTATATGTAAAAACACCCTAAGTTACAGGCAGCTTAAATTGACGACACAAGCAAAGATTAGGAGAAACGTGCAAAAAATAAAAGATGTATGCAACTCACTCATCTTAATATGAGTGTATAATAAGTATATCATCATGTTGCTTGCTATGCAGTTACGCATAGAGCAGTAACATTATTTTTATACAGAGATGGTATATAAACAATTTAATACTGTGACTTAAAAAAAATCAAAATAAATCAAAACAGAAATTTTTTTTTGGTGGCAAAAATGTAGGCTAATACTTCATAAATGTATTCAGGAATTGAATTTGTTAGTTTGTGCAAGGTTTTAGTAGAAAAAGTTTAAGAGAAGGTTAAGAAAAAAGTTACCTACTGTTATAAAATAATGTAAAAAAGTATGTTATTAAGTGGAGAACGTTGCAGCAGTATTTAATTTATTATTCTTTTTATTTTATATATATTTTATTCATTATATTTTAATAAAACGTGTTTAAAAAAGTGTAAACAAATTGTTAAAAAAGTTTATAGTAATAAACAACCTGCATTTGATGCATTATTCCCGTTAGTGTACAGAAAATGAACCGAACCGTGGCTTCAAAACCAAGGTACGCACCGAACCGTGATTTTTGCGTATTGTTACACCCCTAATTCAAGTTGTTTAAACTTATAATTTAATTGCAACAAGAAATTTTTACAGTGAATATGAAAATGATCTCATCCTCATGCCATCCCATATATATATATAGACTACCTTTTATCAGATAAACTACTAATGTCATAAAAACCAATATATATATATATATATATATATATATATATATATATATATATGAAGAGTTTGGTTCCAAAACGCAATAAAAGCCATTTTTGAAAAAAATGAGTTACTGCCAGAATCAGTATTATATCAGGTCAGTATTATAAAGTAAATTCTCAATTTTATGCAAAATCCAATTTCCGCAGTGTTATTCTGTCATCTTTTCTCCCTTTTTTCCCAAAATGCAATAAACGCCACTCCCCCTTTTCTACAGAATGCCATAAATCCACTCCTCCACAGATTACAGCGCACCATTCACGCAATATAAACAAAGAATGGCGGCGCGCTGAGTACACGGAATCCTAGTTTTCCTCATCTACTTTGTACTTCGTGATCACCAAACAAACAAAAACAAAATAATACTTTAATAGCATTGATAAACCTGTGGTTGTTTTCTGTGACGGGAAAGAAACGTAAGCCATCAACATCTAATAATTTACGCAGAGGAACTCGGGAGACCGGTGCTTGTTTGGCCGGGCTCACAGCATCAAGTTTCTGTCATGATAACACATTGACCCCAGGGGATCTTATGAAAAACTTTCCATAATTTTACTCAAAGTCAATGAAAATCGAGCAGGACCAAAACATTTTACAGCTGATCGCTTTGAAAAACGTTAAGCCAGGACGTCAAGTATAACCGATGACTTCTTAATATCACAAAGTAAGTGTTTTGATTAATGACAATAATGTTTATATTTTTAATTGGTGTGTACAACTAGTCAACTAAATGAATATAACATGGCAAAGATGAATGCACATTTATACATTGATTTAATAGATTTATAGCATTTTTAATAAAAACTTGTCATGGATTTATTGCATTTTGTGGAAAAAATAATCCGTTTTTATAATAAATCTTTGAAAATCAAGTTATGGATTTGAATTTTTTATGTTTTTATAACCTAAAGATGCTATGTGAAAGTTTGTAACAGAAAATAGTGGTTTTCATCTTGTCACTTTCTTGGTATAGAAAACACGTTTTTACCGAAATTTGTCAAAATGGATTTATTGCGTTTTGGAACCAAACTCTTCATATATATATATATATATATATATATATATATATATATATATATATATATATATATATATATATATATATATATATATATATATATATATATATATATATATATTAAAAATGTCATTATGTTATAATCTTATATGGAAGACAAAATGGCGAAGCTCCAAAAAATATACCCATCAATCATTAAAGCAATCCAAAATGACTCCAGTGTGTTAATAAATGTCTCTAAAGTTAAATGATCTTTTGTATTACTTCAATGATGAATGGATGTGCTTTTTGGAACTTCACTATGTTGCCCTCCATTAAGAAAATAACATGACAACTTATATTTTAGCCTTTAAAGCTTTACTTTACAGTACAGCCTGAATTAACAGGAAACTCGACAGGAAACTTAATGGGATGAGAGATTAAAATTAAGAGGAACAAGAGTCGGGACTCGAACTTAGGTCGTCCAAAGGGCTCTGCACAACATATCCATTCTCAGTCCACTGGACACTTTGTGCTGACAACATGACAGCATTTTAAATTAAATATATTCTTGGTAGCAAAGGAAGTCATATAGTCCAGTTGTGCACCTGCATTAGCAGCACAAAAAGTCATGGGATCAAATCCAGCGGACTCGCATACTGATAACACAATGTATACCTTGTAATGCACATGAGTCAGTCTGGATAACAGTGTCCGCCAAATGCATTAATGTAAATGTAGGGATTGCATAAGGATGAGTAAATCCTGACAGAATTTTCTTATTTTGGTGAACTACTCCTTTAAAGCCATATAAGAGGCAATGGCTCCACAACAGCATTACAGCTATCAACACGACAACGCCCGCCTATCATGACCATAAAAGATAAGACTAATCACAGCGCTAACATAATACTGACTTGGTCACACATCCTAAAAATAACAAACTAAAATAGGATTATAGCAGGACCAGAAAGGCACGCCAAGTATGATAATATCTTTTAAGCAATGTAAAATATTTAAACAAAATTTTCATGATGTTACTTGGTAAGATCTTGGCCAAACGGCCGTAAGGCAGCACAGTTTTGCTGCCGACTATTTATAAGAGCGTAGGCAGGCAGCTCATTAGGATTGGGAAGAAAGCTTATCTGATTAGAGATTCTCTGGTTGCATTTTGTGAAGTGAATAAGGTCTATAAAAGTGCTCTGCTCTATTATCATCATTATTCTTAGACTCTTTTATCTGACAAGCTACCCTGTTCAGATGTGTTTTTAATTACCTGAACATCTCTCCGAGCCCCTTGAGCATTCCTTTCTTTGTTTTACTCTTTTCTTTCTCTGGCTTCTTTTTGTCCTTCCCCCCTTTCTCTTTCTTCTTGTCGTTTTGAGGCTGATTGCCATTGATCAGCTGTTGCTCGGTGACTGCGAGTGGAGTGAGGTCAGCTACCGTGGAAGCTGAATCCCGTCCTGACCGAGAGCTTCCTTCATTGTCCTCCTCCACTACGGAAAGAAAATCGGAAATCAAATCAATTATTACAAATTCGTCAATTTAGCACAGCATTTGCTCCAATTCTTAGTGTGTTTCTAAACCAATCAGAAGCAGCATACATGTGTCCATGCCCTCCTCTTCATCCTCATTGGCTGCTGGCCTGTCGTACGATTTGTCAATAGCAGCACGGAAGCTCTCGTTGCAGCCCCGCCCTCGAATGATGCGCGGGCGTGGCCGATGAAAGGGGAGGTCACCGTTGAGCGTCACCTCAGCGACAGCAGTCTGTAAACTTTCCAGCGAGCTGGACTTCTTCAGGCCAAGAGATGGGCCAACATCATATGTGGATGACCCTGAGGAAGAGTCCACTCGTTAAACTTTGAAACCGAACTTTGCAACTTTCATCTAGAAATCACATAGCGTACGCGAGCTGCTATCATATGTAGTTGGCCGTGGCAGTGGGAGAAGATCCATATCTGTATAAAGTGATGAAGATAAACGACTGGAAATAAAGCACAGGGAAGCTTGCATGCATTTATCTTCATCAACACTGCCTCACCGAAGCGTGTCAGACCCTCCCAGCTATTTTTAAGACTAGACAGTCAAATGTTCATGATACTGCAATATTTTAAAATAGGCACATATATATAAAAACACACACGTCTATTTTATTATCACCATGGGGACGTTCCATTGACGTAACAGTTGTAATACAGGACAACCTGTATATTTTATTCCCTTGACCCCTACATCTACACCTTTCCCTCACCAAAGACACACAGCATTGTTTTATAAAAAATATATAATTCTGTACGATTTATAAACTTGTTTACCTGGGGCACCTCGATTTACGTCCCCATGGTAACGAGTCCCTTATGAGTTGGTGTGCATTCAGGCTTTTGTCCCCACCGGGATACAAAAACATGTTTACACACACGCATTTCTAAACAGTATATGTAAACCCTACAAATAACAAAATCAGTCAATTTTGTCAATGCACTGTGCTGAGAACACCACTATTACACGGCTGTGTCCAAAATCTAAGACAGCTGACTTGAGGTCATGAGGCAATGACTTTGGCGGCATTGAGGCAGCTTGGGGAAATGCATTCAGACAGACTTCATAGGCAGCATACTTTAATTCTGTTTAAAATATATACAGAGTGCACCTTTGTGATAACTAATCTCATATTAGAAAGCTACAAAACTAATTTCTCACTAGAAATGCAATCA
Source organism: Misgurnus anguillicaudatus (assembly GCF_027580225.2). Lineage (NCBI taxonomy): Eukaryota > Metazoa > Chordata > Actinopteri > Cypriniformes > Cobitidae > Misgurnus > Misgurnus anguillicaudatus. Next base: position 42,417,542 of record NC_073338.2, on the reverse strand, counting down.
AAAGGTGTAAAAAGTGAAAATATGAATTTATTTAGAGTTAATCTGTGCTCCAGTCGTTTTCTTGGCCGCCATTTTATTTTTTCAAACTCGACCAGGCTCGGCCAATCACATTCCCCGCACACACCTAAGCATAGAATTGTGGAACAAGACAATCAAGGTATCTCCGGAGACAGGAAGTTAACCAAACACTGGATACCGACGTGTCTTCTTGATGTCTCCGAATGATGCCTCCGATTCTGAAGGCAGCGTTTTAGAGATTTCGGACGCATCCCATGTCTACAAAATATATTTTTACCTATAAAGACTGCAAACATTAAATGAAATTATTTAGCTTGACAGCATTTTTTGGGGCATAACCTAAATTGCCTCTACACAAATATAATGTAATCATGTTTGTCTTATACACTATAAGAGACTTCCAGTTTGAATTATCAGGAGTCGACTATTGAGAAAAATTATTGCAAACCAAGGTCAAGTATTAAATGTGCATGGAAACAGGGCTTTAACAAATTAAAACTAAACAAATTGAAAGCATTAACTGGAATTAAAAAAATAAAGGTATAAATTTTAGTTAAAAAACCTTTTTAGTTAAAAATTTGAAAAATTGTCTAAGCAAAAAACTGAAAGAGGTATAATTTGGGGCACTAAAATTATTAACTGAAACAAAATAAAACTAAACTGAAATAAAAAAAATACATTTCACTTAACTCTTTCCCCGCTATTAAGAGAAAACGCTTCCCTGCCAATGATGAGTTTTTCTGGTAATCCGTATTTCCACTATTATCCACCAGGTGGCTCTTACCCAACTTATGGGCAACCCCAGAAGCAACCCCTTAGGCAAACAGTAAGAACTCTGTGTATGTTTTGATGATCGCTCTGAATCTGATCTCTATTAAAAGTCCTTCATAAAAATGCAATTATCACAGCTTCTTATAAAAAATAAAAATATTTTTGAAAAAACCTACTCATATTTGAGAGGGGATAAAAAGAGAACAAATAAAGGTAGAATGAACCTTTTTTTTTTTGAGTGAAGAAGGTCTGTATTTGATATATTGTATGTTTATATATTTAAAGAATAACTGGAAGGCATTAAACTTTTGTGAAAATCATAAAAAATGCAACTTTTTTTAAAAACGTATAACCAGCTTATAAATAGACAAAAGCTAATAAAAAATTAGAAGCATTACGGTAAAGTTATTAAAAATGAAATTGAAATAAACATGAAAATTAAAAATATAGAAATAAATAATTCAAAATATTAATAAAACTAAAATGACATGGAACAGATTTGTTGGAATATTTATTTGATTGTATATTTTATTATAACTTATTTTTATTTTATTGTTTATCGTATTGTATCGTTTCTGAAGATGAGTATTAACTCACTGAAGTTATTCAGATTATTAACAACTGAAAACTTAACATGAAAACTAAAAATATAAAAATACATTATTCAAAATATTAAATTAAACTAAAGTAAAACTAAAATAACTGTGCATGTAACAGATTTGTTAAGATATTTATTTTATTGTAAATTTTATCACATCATACATTTTATTTATTTTATTGTTGTTTGTATTGAATAGCTTCAGAAGATGTATATTAACCTACTGAAGTCATTTGGATTGCTTTAATGATGGATGCATATGCTTTTGGAGCTTCGCCAAGTTGAGCAGTATATAAAAAATAACACCAATTTTATATAAAATTATTCTTATGTTGAAATGTAGCTAGAAAGTCATATCAATTTGGGATGGCATGAGGGTGAGTAAATTATGAGAGAACTTTCATATCTTGGTGAAAAAGTGTACTTATAAACTGATGTATCGCATAATATGGATTTCATCTGCTTAACTGAACTAAAAAGTGCAATTTGCATCCATCACTGCATAGTTAACCTGCATCATATCAAATTTTATAATTTGCCGAACAATGGGTGAGCAATTAAATCTATTATTGCATGAAATCTATTTTACAAGCAGATGCAATCCTGCTCCGCAGCACGTGCTGTTTATGCGCGCAGTGTGAATGCTTCAACCCATTAATGCGGTGGTGAAATAAATATGCGTCACTTACGCAAACAGTATGAAACAAGCCTAAAAATCAATGCCGACATCTTATCCAATAATCCTGCGGTGAACAGACGTGAGTGTGTGAGTAAGTGCAGGAGTGACCATGCTTACCTGTCTGCTTGTCTGTGAAGCGTGTGAGGTTAATCTCATCAGCCACTGTGTGAGGGGCACACACATAGACACACATACATTCACAGGACGGTTAGTTTGACCATTCAACATGCAGCAGGCAACCAGGCAAGTATTACCATCAACAAATAAGACAGAGACAGTCAATCAGTGCTCATTAATCAACAGTGTGGGTTAACATAGTGATCACTTTCATTCAGAGTCGTAACTTTTCTACCAACGTGATGCTGGAGATGGTGCCCTGTTTGGCTCAGTTTCACACATTTCCACCAAACTAAAGGCTCATGGCTGAACCAGTAACCACTCATGTCAGGGACTGTGCACTGTAGGCATGACATTGTGGTCAACAAGCTAGATAGTAAAATATTGAAAAACTGTGGTGTTTTCCTTTAAGACTATGTTCTTACCTCTTTTTTCAATGTGTGCACTTAGCATTTAGAATAGCCCCATTCATTCCTATGGCTCCAAACAGGGATGAATTTAGAAGGCACCAAACACACAAAAACATGTTATCCTTATTAAAAGACAGTTACATGAGTAGTTACTCAAGTAAGTATGGTGGCACAAAATAAAACTTTTTTGGAGCCATAGGAATGAATGGGGCTAGGCTAAATGTTGACACATTCAAGAAGCACTGTACAAAGATTAAAAGTGCACGCATTGAAAAAAGATATGTATTAATTCATCTAAGTTGAGGTAAAAATATAGTAAAATATTGAAAAAACGGTGGTGTTTTCCTTTAACGGTAAATCGACGGATTACAACAAAATCAGCAGCAGTGGTCTGCAAAGGAAACCGACATTGTTTATGCGATATGTTCACCCAAGATAAATCAGGGTGCTTAGAAATATATATTAAAAAAGTAGTAGTATGCTGAGATATGCAGTAATTTGAAAAATGATAAACAATAAACTAATAAATACACAATATAAAATGTAAATAAAATATGCTATGTTTAGTGGTGGCCAAATTACGTAGCAATATAGACAATTATGTTGATGTTTGGCTCTAAAGTCGGTGAAAAAACATTGGATAGACAAGACAAGTCGACAAATCAACTGACCAAGTACCGACTCCAGCATTATCACTTTGGTGGAAAAGATGAAAGTGTGAAGGCCTAAGTATAGTCAATTTTTTACGTGAACGCTTGCATGACTTAATTTTAATTTCAGTGCGTGTATGGATTTTTAATCCTTGCGTACTACGCACACATTGTACGTGTAAGTCACGCAGGCGTGAACAGGAGTATGTAGTACATAGGCCACGAGAGGTATTGCAATTTGTTCCTATGTGCATGAGTCAAAATTATTATACGGACTATAAGTCACACTTTTTTCATAATTTGGCTGGTCCTGCGACTTACGCTGCGTTTACACCAATCGCGTTTGAGGCGTCAAAACCGGGTCCACCGTGCCTAGTTTGCAGCTTAAACAGTTTGAATGCATTCGCGCGTCTAGAGCGAAGTAGACACACGGAAAAAGCAAGCATTTGATGCGCGTCAGAGGCGAAATCTGCTTCTTGTGGGAGGGGCAAGTGCTATGCGGTTGTCTGTTTGCAAGATGGCTGATGTTGATTGTAAATTTATCAAGCGAGTTACCGGTTTGTATTTGGTCACCTTACTATAGGGGGAAAATAAACGATGCGGGTCGATATACGGCATGTGACTCAGAAGTGATATGTGTATTTACAACTTATCAGGTTGCCCAATGTCCTCACTGACACTCTTCCAAGCGAGGTCCTTTTTATTCCTGTCTCCAAGAAATAAGAACTTGTGTCGTATAGCTCCGGGTGACTGCTAACGGACAATATCAAGCTTTCCTTCATGTTGAATGCGTGACTCCGGGCGGGGCTGCCGCCACAGCAGCAAGCAGGCTCCTGATTGGTTAACACGGAGCGAAAATCCGCCAAATTTCACAATTTTCAACTTGGACGACAGCCGCAAATTCGCGTCAAACACAAAATGAACAAAAAGCACAATTTGCGCGTACCGCGCCAGACGCTCATTGGCTTGTTCTGTTCATTTAGCCAATTCAGCCTTCCAGGTATGTTCAGTATGCTATTGTGTATCGTGTAAATGTTTGTATTACGTTAATGTATGGACACCTATTCAGCCTGTTGTTCTGTGTGTTATTGTTTAGTTGAATAACTTGCCTTTCCACATTAAATGTCTGTTCTAATGCTTGGATTTTGTGAAATAATTTTCTAAAATAAATGCGACGTATAGTCCACTGCGACTTATGTTTTTTCGTCTTCATGACGCATTTTTGATTGATGCGACTTATACTCCGGAGCGCCTTATAGCCTGGAAAATACTGTATGCTTTGCATGACTGTTTGTTCGACTGGTCGCGTACTCTCGCGTATGCGTAAAAAATCTGACTATACACAGGTCTTGAGACATCCATCAAAACTGTATCAGTGAAAACAGTGTTTGGATTAGAAAGCACATGCATGAGAACAATGTAGTGCAGACTTTGTCCTCTTAGTGCACAGTGAGTGTTATAAGTTGATACATAAAATAGGATGTTGATTATGATAATTATAAACAGAAGACTTGATCAATGCATTAGATTTCAGGGTAGTGTTTCAAGTCTCAAGTACCGAGTATCAAGTAGGATTGACCTTTAGGCTAGACTCACTGAATTTTTGTATTAAACTTTAGAGTATCTATGTCAAAAGCACTACGCTTTAAATTGATTTTCTAGGCCCCCTCTGATCGAGGTTGATCTTAAGAGTACCTAAGTCCATGCTCTTAGACTTGCGGGTCTTGATGATGTCGAGTTGGCTTGGGTCTCCAAACTGCTTGGTGCGTTTCTCAGACATGCTTTGCCTGCCAAAACCTTCCCTCTGAAACGCCCCCTCATCATTAGCACTGGCAGAGCTAAAGAAGAGAAGGCGTGAGAGAGAGAGAGACAAGAAAGAGAGAGAGAGAGAGTAGCATCAGCATTCATCCTTGGCCTGCTTCTAATAACTGAGACTCCTTGACAAACAATGGAAAGGCCATGGACTCAATTATTTCAGGAAGATCGTCAGAAGACTTGGATGTTTTAGGCTCAAAATAGACACACAGACAATACTACAATAAGTGAACTCATGCATAGTAATAAATTATATACCAAACTTTTTTATTTACTATACCTGTCCGGAAGTCCTTGGTCCCAGAGTGGCGGCGGAGGCGTTTCCACTGCGAAACCCATGTCATCATGAGAACTGGAAGATGATTGGTCAGACAGTCGTGCAGGGAGAACATGCGGCGTGTCATCTTCTATTATGACCATATCATCCTGCGGCATGTTGACGGTGGGTGAGAGCTGAAAATGATCTAAGAAACAAATAAGGAAGACAGGTTTTTGTGCATGTTTTGGGAATTACACTTTTTGTTAAAATGATAAAATATAGAAAAATGACAAACGATAATGGGTTTCCTGTTTCACAGATGGTGAAAATAAAGAGATCGCAACAGTGTTATTTATAATGTATGCAAAACTAAATCTCAAGCAAAGCAGGTCAAAGTCAAAGTGTGTCAAGAACAGCCGTGAATCATTTGTACGGTACGGTTTGCACAAATTAAGGACATGGAGGAGTCCATTTTGTTTTATCTGACAGACACACACACATGAGAAACTCTAACAGTGAGGACATCTCAAAGACACACTATATTTAAAAAAAAATCATACAGTACCACAACTTATAATCCTTACACAAATCAGTTGACGTAATTAGGTTGGATTTTTAATGTTTTATAAAAAAATATTTGTGAGAAATGAAACCATGGCATACAAAGAATTAAGTTTTAACCGCATGTTTTAACCATACTGAAATCTCAGATATCACTATTTGTTTTATTTTCCATAGGCAAGTGCAGCTTTCCGATATGTCACGTCCATAACAGAGAAATGTGTCATCCATAAAAGAAATGAGCACATAATGAAAAAGAAATACATATTTAATTTTTTTTACAGAGCTGTCCCTTCTTCATTTGTTGGGTATTACTGCATCCTTGTGCATTTTTATTTTCATAATTCCTACCAAAATGTTGTTTCCATCACATCCATAACATGTATAACATGTAAAACAGAAAATATGTATAAAAACTACATATAAACAGATGGTTTAATATAATAGTAATAATAAATTTTCTGAGATTTATAATAATTTTATAATAATTTTTTTGCTTGAAAATGGCACATCTGTAAGCTGGAAATGCTCATCTCTTTCTCTCTCTCTCTCTATCTCTCTTCCCATAAATGTAGTTTCTCATGCAGGTGCAAATGGATGCAATTTGCACGGCTTTATTTGTTAAAAGTGGTGTACAAATTTTAGCTTTTTTCACTTAAATGTTGATAGAAAGAGACGTGTGTATATATTCAAGTCCACATCAAATCAAAACTGAATTTTTTATGAAATATTGCAATGTTTATTACAAAAATGTATCTTGCTGCATACACACCAAACACGAAGAATTGTGTTCCTTGCTCTGGATTACTCGCTGGATTTAACTTGAATATTTTTGCAAAGACGCCGAAGTTCGCGTCTATTCGTGTCTTTGCATTGACTTTGTATGCAATCTACTAAATCGTTGAATTCAGGTTTGGGGCGTTCGCCCTTATAAGTGATTTTTTTAAGTGCATGTGCCCTCAAAAACTTGTACTTCTGCCCTCTCTTGGCAATCATTTTCTGAAGACATCAGCTAGGCAGCTTGGGCGGGAGCATCTGTTAACCACGCCCCCTTCAACTTTCAGTCTGCTGTGAGTTCCATTTCTGAATAAAGTGCCACAGGGATGATATATTTTTGTAGGCCAACCCGGTAGTTAGCGTGACACTGGTTCTTTCGCAAAAACAGCCAATTCATTTTTCCCAAGTACTTCTGGATGATTGCAAAATAATGAGCTATGTGTTTAACAAAAGTTAATGACACTTACACGTTTTGTTCAAAAAGTTAAAATACACATTTTATTAATTATGAAATGTACATGTGTTTACTAGAAGAATAAAGGGGAATTTTGATTTCAAAATACATAAAGGTAGTGTTCATCTGTTCATCTTTTGTCTGGGGAACCAGTATCCCGCTAACTTCTGGGTTAGCCTACAAAAATACATTATACTTGCAACACTCTATGAAACGCCTACTTTTCTATATTCATTCAATTCACAGTGAAAAACACAAGCCATCCCCGCTATTTTCCTCTTTACTCGGAAATACGTCACAAAATGGAAGTAAAGTTGATTGAAACTCCTGGTTCACAGAGACTTCAACTCAACAATTGACGATAACTCTTCAATTATGAGAAAACCCTTCCCTGCCGGCTTTCCGCAATACCGCTATTATCCACCAGTTGCATATCCGCAACTTATGCAACCCGAAAGTAACGCCTCACATGAAAGAGTAAGAACTCAATGTATGTTTTGAGGGACGCTCTGCATCTGATATCTATCAAAAGTCCTTCACAAAAATTGTATTATCTTTAAAAATTTGGTGTTTTTGAAGAAACCTACCCATATTTGTGAGGGGATTACAAGAGAAGTAATGAAGGTAGGATGAAACTTTTTTTGCGCTTTCATTTGATATATTGTATGTTTATATATTTAAAGAAGAATATTTTCTGGAAGGCATTACATTTTTGTGAAAATCATGAAAAATGCTGGCGCTGGCTGGCAACTTTAAAAAAAAAAAAACACTGGCAATGAAAGAGTTAAGAAAGAGAAAGAATGCTACTTTTTAGATTAAATAAATTCCCCCCAAAAAATAAAAAATTGAGTTTTTTATATAAACAGTGGAGAAATCCTGGAAAATGTAACAAATTTCATGACATTTACTTATGTAAGCTATTCTTGATGGTCTAATTTTTTGGTAATTGGCAATTTTTTAATAAAACTATAGGGCTTTAAAGATTAATCAAGCAATGCATGTTTTTTTTGCAATGAATGACTTTTAATGAAAGATGGTGAAATCCCAGAACATCCAGAAGCCAGAGGGCGCTCTCGTGCAGAAATTTCATTTGTGCCACAGAAGAAGTACCATTACAAACACTATTCCAGGAAATGTCTATAAGAATATTTATATCGCCGTTCTTCAAATAGTTTATTGTATTTTCCTGATATAAAGAATATTTTAAAATGATGTTATTTAACGTGTGTTTTTTTCAAATGCACATTATACACGACTTAGACTCATAATGATTTTAGATTAATAAGGACTTACTGACCAAAATGCCGTAATACACGCACAAGTTGAGCATAAAACACAGAATCGCAGCCTTGCAATTCAGAATCAATTTCAGACAGGTCTTTTTAATAGGACACACGAATAATCGTCACAGCCATATTTAATTAGTCTGAAGTTGTTTTCTCCACAGCTACTGATTATAAACCATCACGACAAGAGAAATTATAGTTGAGCTAAAATGTAAGCTTGTAGTCTGTATTGAACATAAGAGAAAAAAGCAGCCGCAATCACATACATGCAGGGCAACCTGTAGCCAGACTCGAGAACGAATTACTCAATATTCCCGAAACAAAACGGCCATTAACCTGTTTAAAGCCAAGAGCATTTGTTGCATTGCCTGTATAGACCTTCACCTGAACAACAGACCCGAACCCAAATGAACAACCCCATCTGCACTTCCCTATGCTGGGAATACAATTCACTGCATCTTCACTCAAACATCTCCTAAGGAGGTTTTAAATCAGGCTTTTGAAAAGAAGGACAAAGTGGCATTGTGACTGACTGTGTCCTCTCTGCAGGAGTGTCATAGTAGTGCATGTAAATAGCTTGTATACATGGGCATGACTGTGCATGTATTTAGTAAATAGAAAAAGACATGTGCATGTGTATGCGTCTGGCACCCTGCTGGCTTTTGCTACTGTCATTTCCCCCAAGTGAATTCAGTTCTTGACAGACAGAATAACAGCGCTGGCTGTGCGTTGCCTCTCACACAGAGAGCTCTCAGTAACCTACACAGCTCTGCATCTGTTTGTCCTGAGTAACTCTCATATGTTTTTTGTTAGACCACATGTTCCCTATACTCCACAGGCTAAGGGATGCCAATTCTGCTCCTGTAATTTGAAGCTGTGCTCAAATGTGATCACAAAGAACATCTGCTGAGAATTAACCTCATCCAGCTTTTAAAAATAATGCAAATCGGGATTTTTTTACGAAACAGCACTTTTTAGTGGATCCGAGAGTAAATGAAGTGAAGAGAAACACTTTGTTTTGGGATTTTGAAAAATTGGTTTATCCTCCCAAGACCCAAGCTTTTTTTTCAGATTTCTACCAGCTATTTGAGGTTTAAGAACAACCAATAAATATACTAACCAAATATTTTTCTTTGAACATGAAGCAGTGTAATTGTCCACATTAGTGTACAACAGCTTCCAGTTACACAGAATTAAATAATATGGTGCAAACAACAAAAAAATGTGATGTCCACATACACGGACACACCAGGTCTTTGGAGGTTAAACGTTACACATGTTTGTGGTCCAACTGCGACAAATCACTGTAAATATCATAGTATAACTACCTGTTGTTACTTCTTCTTTGTTAGTATTGCATCACTCGTTGTGCAGTTAATTGTGCTGCAACTTACAATTATTTTCATAATCGATTAATCAGGTGATTATTTTTTCGCTTAAACGACTAATCGAATACAAACCTAAATATTTACTCGATTCGATTTTTTACTTGTAGCTAAATAAGGCACTACATTAGGGTATTCATGTGTAGAAGTGTATTTTTAAAAGTGCAAAAGCCCCACACTACTACACTACTGATATTGTAAGCCTTTAATAAAAAAAAGTTTGTGCAGTTTTTAAAATAGTAAAATATCTTTAAATGTCAAAATATAAATAAACAAAATGTATTGAGTTGTAATCATCAGGGATGTGCTGGTGAGGAAATTTTGCCACAGATTAATAAACTCATTTTAATCTTCAACTATAGACCTCAATGAAAATTAACATATTTATTAACAAAATAAATAAACCATATGATATGAAAGTGATATACAGCGGGGAAAATAAGTATTTGACACATCAGCATTTTTATCAGTAAGGGGATTTCTAAGTGGGCTATTGACACAAAAATGTCCACCAGATGTAGCCATTAAGCCAAATATTGAATTCATACAAAGAAATAAGAACATTTAAGTATACAAGTTGAGTCATAATAAAAAAATTGAAATTACACAGGGAATAAGTATTGAACACATGAAAAGAACAAGGTGGAAAATGGCATAGAAAGCCAGGAGATCACCTGAAATCTGTCAGTATCTAGAGAGAAAGAGCATCAGTACGTGTGTCGTCACAGTAATAAAAAAACAGGGTTTCCCCTTACTTTAAAACAGATGCTTAGTTTGTGGCTCAATGCTATTTTTCTTAAAACCCAACAGTAATTAAACAAATACAAACACACTTAAATTTAAACGTATTGCGGAGGAATTTCTTTTCCCGGGTGGATCATCAAGACTATTGGTCCTCCTAGTTGTCAAACAGGAGTGTTGCGCAATTGCATTTTTTAAAAAAGTGGAAAAGGCGGTTCTTTTCTAAAATTCGATAAAATCCTCCGCTACACCTTTAAGGGCACCTATTTTATTGCTAAAAAACAACTTTATTTTGTGTATTTGGTATAATACAATGTGTTCACGTGGTTTATGGTTAAAAAACACATTATTTTCCACACAACGTACATTTTTGTAGCTCCAGATTTCTCTGTCTTCCTGATAGCACTGATTTTGTACTGTTTTCGCTTTTGTTTCCGTCATTGTCCTGTCAGTACTGCCAGCCCAATGACCATTCAAAATTATTGCAAAAGCATTGCAACTATTCACAGCCCAAATACAAACAACTACTGAAACTAAAGCTTGCATGTCTACCGCAGAAAAACATCAACCTGTGGAAACAGGTTAAAAGTAGCCCAATTCAGACTTCTGCTGAAAGCCTGTGGACCTGGCAACATTTCATTGACAATAAATTTCATAATCGATTATATTAATTTAATTAATTATGACTTGCAGTGCGTTTGTTCACTACTCACTAGGAGGGGTTAAATGCAGAGGTCATATTTCCAGTATGCGTTGCATACTTTACAAGCATGTCACTTTTACTTTTTCACTTTCACTAATTAAAGGGATAGTTCACCTTAAAATGAAAATTCTGTCATTGTTTACTCATCCTCATGTAAACCTGTATGAATTAATTTTCTTCTGATGAACACAAAAAATATATTTTGAGAAATTATGGTAAACTCACAGCAGAGAGTGACCATTGACTTCCATAGTAGGAATAAAAAAATATGATGGAATTTATGTGCTTAACATCATTTATCAAAATATTTTTTCATCATTTATCACAATACTTCCAAAATATTTTTCCTACTATGGAGGTCAATGGTCTATCTCCTGTGTGTTTACAATCATTTCTCAAAATATCATCTTTTGTGTTCATCTGAAAAAAGTAATTTAATAAAAACTTAAAGTAAGTACAAGTTTAAAACAACATGAGGATGAGTAAATGATGACAGAATTTTCATTTTAAGGTGATCTATCACCCTTAAAATGCATTGTTAGTTTTGCAAATGTGTAACTCACTCATTTTGTGGTTGGGTGTGTTTGTTTGTGGTCTCAGGTTGTCATCAAGCCCCTCAATCCCATACAGGGAGTGTGAGATCCTTCGCTCGTGGTCATTAGGAGACGGGCTCAAGGTCCGATCTAACCGCCGGGGACTGGATCTGCTCTCACCCTGAAAAACAACAACACAAAGAACATCACAATTTGCTCATTTTTTATTAAAGGGATAGTTCACCCAAAAAAAAATTCTGTCATCACTTTCCCATCCTCATGTTATTGTAAACCTGTATGAATTTCTTTTTTCTGATGACCATAAAAGAAGATATTTTGATAAATGATGGTAAGCACACAGTTGATAAGTAACCATTGACTCCCATAGTAGGAAAAACAAATACGATGGAATTCAATGGGTACCATCAACCGTGTGCCCACCACCACCCACCAAACATATTTTGTGTTCATCAGAAAAAAATCATATAGACTTTGAACAACATGAGGATGAGAAAACGATGACAGAGTTTTTGGTTTTTGTGTGAACTATCGCTTTGAGTACACAACTTCTCCTAAAGGTCTCATTTCTGAAATGTATATCTGTTTACTTATATGTGTGTGAAATCCAGTCTAAAGTCTTATAATCTTAAAATGAGATTGGGAGCATCAATGTTTGATTTCAATCGGGTTCTGGCGACAAAGTGGTCAGTGTTTATACTTATTTCTCAGCAATGTTATCACATGTTTAATGTCATTTTCTTTCACACACAAAGGTGAAAATGGTCCAGATTGAATTAGAGTTATAAACCATAATAGTAATGTAATTTGCTGGGCTTTTGAAATTGTTCAGCTCATACTGACAGAACACTTATGGGAAAAGGTTGATGGGAAAATTGCATGTAGTTATTTTTGTCCACGATCTTGCTCTGGGTAAGACGGTTACCATAGGTGCTCAAACTTTAATACCCTCATTTATAACAGCACAGTGACACACAAATGTGTGTGCCCATCATACTGTGGCTTTCCCTTCAGAATTAAAGAAAATATTTCTTGAAGGCCCTTCTGGACAGACTGCCGCATGTGAAATGGAGTGACCTGAATGTCTGGTCTTTAAATGGACCAGACGATGTCTCTGGAGAAAGACACAAAAACAGACCACATGTGTGTTGTTACTGGGTATGTTTCCTTGTTTTGCAGTAAAAATAGATGATATGATCATTCTTCAAAAGAAGCAAACAGAAATGCATACATGTTAAGGTTTATGCTTAAGGGGACATTTCATAAGACTTTTTAAGATGTCAAATAAATCTTTGGTGTCCCCAGAGTGTGTATGTGAAGTTTTAGCTCAAAATATCATATAGATAATTTATTATAACATGTTAAAATTGCCACTTTGTAGGTATGAGCAAAAAAAATGTGTCGTTTTGGGTGTGTCCTTTAAAATGCAAATAAGAGGATCTAAATGGCATTATCGTGGTTGGATAGTGCTGATCAAGGTGTGGTTTTATCCCCTTGTGACATCACAAGGGGAGCCAAATGTCAATGACCTATTTTTTACATGCTTGTAGAGAATGGTTTACCAAAACTAAGTTACTGGGTTGATCCTTTTCACATTTTCGAGGGTTGATAGAAGCACTTGGGACCCAATTATAGCACTTAAAAATGGAAAAAGTAAAATGTCTCCTTTAAAACAATAGGATAGGGCACATTAAAGTCATAGGTCCCCATACAATCAAAATGTAAGTTCTTTAGCTTCTATTTCGAATATGTAAGCTTAAGGATATCTATAGAGTGTGCTCCAAAACATTGACAATATTTGCATTTAGAAGACATAAGCTTACAGGTTCTCACTTCTGCCAATAGCAATCAATGACTTTTATGCGTCATTTTGCACTTAAGCTTTTTATTAGATTCCAGGCTGTGATGTAAACTAAACACTATTGATAGTTTTCAGTCACGTGACCCACCTTGGAGGGCAAGAAAGCAGCAGTTTACTTTGGTCTCTTTATAGAGAGGCAGCACAAGCCGCTCTGTTTAGAAAAATTTAAATATGAACCCAAACTAAACTGTTTGGGAGCTTGTGATCTATAGACTGGTGGTCTACTGATATGGCTTTTTTATGGCCGATGCCGATATTAAGAAAGCTGTATGGCCAATTGGCCGATATGAGGCCGGTATATCACAAATGTTATTACAGTAAATAAGAGACATTGGAAAATTGGTGAAAGGTAAAATACATATGTTATGCATAACATTTATAAATATATCTTCCATTTAAAGTACTTAAAACATATTTACAAGACATAATTAATGTGGATCTGACATCTCAGGGTACTGTTTGAATAAGTGTGTTAAATGCGTGTTGTCCCTGATGTTAAAAAATGAATAATGATTGGTCACTGACTTTGGCGTTAAATTAAGCGACACCGAGTGTCTTTTTTATTACAAACATCAAATTTAAGTAATGGAGAAATTAACTGGCCGACTGAAAAAAATTATTGGCCGATGCCGATAATAAAAAAAAGTCAAAATATCAGCCTATATATATCAGCCTATGCAATATATTGACCTATCACTACTATACATACCACCCGATTTCGTATTTTATAGTTACTAAAGCCGTCAGAAACCTGGCAGACCTCCACTTTGGCAATGTTTACATGTATTTCGTGGAAAATTCCTTGGCTTATACTGCCGCCAAGATTATATTTATGTTAATATTATATCATACTGTTTTGTGTTTTAATATTATAAATCATATTAATGAAAAACAATAAAGATCACACTGAGCACAAGTTTAATACTTTTTGTACAACAAATTATTTAATAAAGGTGCAAAAAGATTTGCAAACATTGCATTTTCACTCTCTTTCACATCACTTTTGCAACCCTTTAGCTAACTTTAGTAATCACCGCAGTTGTTTTCCCAGTATACAACAACAATCCAGGTAAGAAAATTTGATGGTTCTCACTGCAGAACACGACATCCAGGGGCGGGATCTAGATCCAACTTCTCCCACTTTATATACGGACTACCGGCACATCCGGGAACTTGACTGTAAATTTCGTCACCGCCCCTTTTTGGGGGATAAAAAGCAGCCCTTCCATTGGCTTCCATTCAAAATAGCGGAACAAAGCAACGTTTTTACACAGCCGGCAGGCGTAAATAACTTATGAAATCTCTCAGATTAAACATGTCGAGTATTTATCTGTCCACCCTGCCTGCCATAGATCCCGAAAGATACATTAACACATTTAATTTGGTCAATATAAAAACATGTCCCTTTCATTCTCACAGCGTCAAATTTGTGTAACAACGCAAATTTGTGTAACAACCAGTATATTTGCGTTGTTGCAGCCCGCAATTAGTTGCATCCTGTGGTCGCCAACATTTGCTCTTATCAATTTAAGTGTACGTTTGATTAATAATATAGTCGAGAATGATTCATAATTTAGTAAGTGATTATCATAGTTAGTGTAAGGGGAGGTAAGGGAGACGTTACCGACAGGGTGATAACACTAAAGGGATATAATTGCGACCCGCTTGGCTGTACTTAATCCCACTTATTACACATAAAAACACAAATGTATTTGATATCTTTTATTAGCACTTTTTTTTTAAAACGTAAACCATGTTTAGGAAACATGTTTCATAATGGCTGTAAGCAAAGATGCGTTAATACAAGTTCAAAGTCCCTACAAGATAAACATTCAATTTGTTAATTTCTAAATAACTTGCCAGATATATGTTAATAATTATCCATATTTAAGTTATACTGTAAACATTCATAGGTATTAAACTGCATGTGGTAAGATTACTCTTAGTGCCCGAAACAACTAATTAATAATAACTTAATTTAGTTACGACTCAATGCGGAAATAGTAACGCAACAACACGTGTATGACGTGTCTTGTGTTAAAACTGCCGACCAATCAAAATGCAGTGGGAAGAGATCTCTGGATTTGGATCCAGCTCCACCCTGGATCTGAATCCAACCCCGCCCCCGGATGTCGCGCTCTGCAGTAAGGCACTACTGAAGAAAATAACACAAAGATATAATTTATGGCTAAAAATACAATGTTTAATAGATCCAGTGTTTACGTAAGGTTACCATTAATGAAGTAGAAACTGTAAATATGAGTGTATATTGATGGCTGCCATTGTTTCCCCTCACTGGGGACAGATAAGGCATATACGTTTATGGCACAAAATTCACAAATTTCTCTTTTCCGCGTTTTCTTCTCTGACGGCATTCTGTAGAAGTAAAGCTCAGGCTTGTCTTCTAGACCGTTTGTGCATTTTATTAATTTTTTATTTAGGCTAAAAATACTCACTCAATGGAGACAACGGCAGATAGCACTTGCCCTCCAGCGGGGCATGCCCATGAAAACTATCAACTGCTATTTAAATAGGTAGGAGGAGCCCATCAATATCCCGTATGACATTACGTCAACGCACAGAAATTTTTTGAGCATTTAAAGGCTTTCAGTTGGTCATTACAAGTTTATTTTCTTACCCAATGGGCAAAGATAACAAATCAGTACTTATTAGCGTTTAAACCAGGGGTCTCCAACGTGGTGCCCGTCAAAGCACATTCTATTGATAATCTCAAATGTAATATTTATTTATTACAGATTTTTTATATAAGCCTAGCTTTGTTTACGTATGTTACCATTTTAAACAATACTAAAACATATCAACAAGTAAAATAAAATAAAAAGTAGACTATCAAAAAGTAGTCATCCAGATTGTTTTATCCATTGTGGTAGCCCTTGCTCACAAAAAGGTTGGAGACCCCTGGTTTAAACTATTCACTTTAAATGCGGTTTAAGTGACTGCATCATAAAATGTTTTGGATGCTGTTTATAGCTTTTTTAGCATTAATCACCCATGATAGGATTTGAAAAGGATTAATACTTGGTGCGATATGGGTTCATAACAATGGCCATCTCTATCTTCTTCATATACCTCGAGGTGTTTGTTGATTCTTCTCGCCACGATCAGCTGAATCATCCCTCGCTTGTTGCCCTCCGTTGACATGGACTTGCGCAGCGTTTCCATGGCATCTTGGTTGGTCTTGCCTAACAAAGACTCGCCATTAACTGCGATGAGCTGATCGTTGACACGCAGTCGACCGTCCTACGCCAGAGAATCAAACGAAACGATTCATAAACACACCTACATTCACAATTAAACGTACAAATCTAAAATATTGTACACGTCTAACCTTGCATGCTGCTCCTCCATTGATAATAGACTTGACAAAGATGCCCAAGTCAGCATGGGACTCCTTTGACCTGTTACCCTTAACACTGACGCCTAACCCCGCAGAGCCAGAATCACTCAGAGGCACTTCCAACGTCAGGAACTCACGTGTACCGTCTGGAGTTAAGACCAATTCCTCTTCTTCTACCTTCTGTAAAAAAGACAGAGAGAGAGACATTACTGTATTCCTCATTTAATTCATAGTCTAATTAAAGAAAACTTGCTCTTGTGCTGTAAATGAATGAAACATCTATTTAAAAGCCAAGATAAATGATGGGGGAACGAGGACCGCCTGGAGAGACAGGTTCATTAGGAAAACCCATAAATATTTTATTGTAAAGACAATTAATGTTAAAACCATAAAGTCGCATAAATACGCCTCGGGTCAAGCGCACACTACAGAACATTTAAAGACTTCCAGTTTGTTAAATTTCCCATGCTCTCGACTCAAATTACAAGGCAAACACGTATTAAGCACTGTCAATTACAACAATTATGCACAAAAGCAGCAAAAAAGGCAAGGTTGGGTAACCGATTTAATATTTTGAACTTTTTCCATGCCCCTCCGTAATGCACAGCTGTCGTGTTCATTGAAGGAAATCCGGTACACGTAAATGAAGCGGCGAGGGCATTCGAGAGAAATGAGAGCCTTCTCTCTGATTCGGACCCTCGGATAATAAACCCATTAGGTCGAATGCTCTCACGACCTCTGCGATGACTCCCTCATGTTAACGGCTGTCAGTGTGTGAGTGTTTGTGTGGGAGAAAATGAGGGAGAGAAAGAGATGTCAGTACTAACAAGCATTCATTGAGTGACTGCGCCGTAAAGCTCTCCATCTTTATTGAGCTTTAATCACCTTCACTTTATTGTAACAACCTCTGAAACACACACTTGCACGCACACACGCTTGCGTTTGGCAGGGAATGGATGCTTTTCATTTAGTCTCATGCTCTCCGCCGCCGGCAAAGTAGATCTTATCAGTCTTAAGAGGTTAATGCACAAACAGCAGTGAGAGACCAACAGAAAGACAGGCGTGGGTTTGAAAACTATTACCGTAATGTTTCGGGTTCAATACGAGGTTGAGCTCGATCAACAGTATTTGTAAAAAAAAAAAATCCTGTGTGCTGTTCACTTTTAGCATCAACACTAGTCTTATTTGTACGCATAGCTTTTTATACTGTGTTTATTGTTTACCATACTTATTAAATGCAATACTGTGTATAGACGGTTTCAGCAGTAACAACATAAACAAGAGGCTTTCGTGGTCAACACGTAACTTCCTGTGAACTCCGCTAAGAATAAATAACAAACAAGTACGTTAAATGTAGTTTATTTATATAACAAGCAAAATAAACAACATTTAGATTACATACGAAACCAAAACATTTGTTGTTTTCGACAAGGTATTGTTGAAGAATTCAGTTTAGCAAATAGTCAGACTATAAAAAAAAATGAAACCAGAAGTAAAGTTCGGACCAGACGCGTATCCCGTCACCGCACGGGCGTACGATGAAACCGTCTATAATGCACTCTTTATGTGCACTAGACACTTTAACGTTTTACGCTGTTATGTGGTGTCCACACCAGCCGCAGAGGAGGCGGCAAGCGTGATTGATTTACATGTTAGGTCATTGCAAAGACGCAAATAGGCTTCCTGCAGCGCGAAATGCGCAAATTGCGCAGAATTGAGTTGAAAAATCTTTGGTGGAAAATCGTGCCGCGTTAACCAATCAGGAGCTTGCTCTAGTAGTGACGTGATTACAGGAAGCCAGCGGAGTCGTAAAAGCCCCTCCCATGAAGCGAATTTCCACGTGAATGTCTCGAATTACTAGAATATCACGCGCGAATGAAGCGAGTAAACTCAAAATGTCCAAGCATCCAACTACTCGAATACAGGGCCGGGTCTACAGGGGGGCTGGGGGGGGGCATTGCCCCCCCAGATTTTCCTTCTGCCCCCCCAAAAATGTCCAGCCAACCTTAAAATAACGGAGTCTCTTTTCACAAAAAAACTCTTCTTTAGGCAAGCGCTAGCGTTTACAGCTCCCGCCCACTATCGTCTGATTAGCTTATTCAAACCATTGAGGTCTTTTCAGCAGTATTTAAGTCACAGGAAAACTACTACTGTTCTCTATGACGGTAACTAAAAAAGAAACGCATCTTTAAAATATATATCAAAAACAATGCAATTTAGTATTACATAAACGTAATAACCCAACACATTAAATTAAAACTTTTTTTTATAGTAAAACATGCCCAAAATAGCCCCTTATCCTTTCTTAGACTCACCTCATTATTTATTCATGCAAATACAACCGCCAATGGCAAGTCTCCAGCAGCATTTAATGTGTTTGTTTTAGACGTAGTTCTGTTAATTAAAATTAGAATATGCAGTTTGGTTGTGGCATACTATATAGTAGATATAAATGATATAAGATGGTTATACAGTAACTATACAGTATTGTAACAGCTGAGCATCGCGTGCAGTGCAGTTTTAAAATCAAATTTTAGCGGTTTTGACATCGTCATTCATCAGCTCATTCAGCTCGCGTTTGAGAAAAACTTCACACGCAAAAATCTACAGACTTTTAAGTTCAAGAGGAGCTTTCACCCCGCAAGGTCATCGTAAGGTAAAATGTTGTATTTTATAATGTTGCGTTGTATTATAATATCTAATTTGCTGTGTCATGAACTCTCGTCGCAAATCACACTTACAGTATTTTAGGGCTTGTGCTTTTGTCTGGTGCTGTTATAGGATAACCTTTGACAAATTTTTCATGCATGTCAAATTGCTTACAAGCATTGTGCTTTGTTGTGATATTTGAGGTTGCTGCAGCAGCATGTATGATAGGGTCAGGAATTAATGACAATACAGCTTATCACATATATCACATTGAAAATACGTTATTTTAAATGAAGAAAATGTTTGCGAAGTGAAAATAAAGTTCCTAACAAGTGTTTATTTAGAATAAAGGCATATGTTGGGTAGGGTAGGTATAAGAATGGCTTTAATTTATCTATAAGTGAAATAATAGATTAAATGCAGTGTAAACATTAATAAAATATAGCTATATGTACAGCTTTGTATTCATATCACCTGCTTGCCTGACTTCATTAACTGTGACTAAATGTGTCAAACTAGTGTAATCATTATAACATTATAAATCATTAATCTAATTGCATCTACTTTAAAAATTTGAACATGCATAATGACATATAAATTGCCTTTTATTATAAAACATGCAAAGTAATATTGGATTGAAACATCCATAATTTTAGTGTATGAATCATTTTAGTCAAGAAATGGCTGCCCACCCAAAAATCCTGACTGCCCCCCCAGTCCAGCAAGCCTAGTACCGGACCTGATCGAATAGCGCATTTTTGCCGCCTCTACCGCGTCTGGTGTGAATGCACAGTTACACAAACTCATGTTTACATATACATACACCACAGCCTGCCTATTGTATCCTCATGCCCATTATTATGATTTTGCAATATTTACATCTACGTATGCTTCCTTATTGCACTGTTCGCATGTAAAACTCCATGTGCACCATGTTTTTACACATAAGCAAAGCACAAATGTAAGATATGCGTATATTTAGATGATTTCTTTATTAACAATTAACAATAGATTAACAATAAAGTAGGGCTGTCAAAAGATTAATCGTGATTAATTGCATACAAAATAAAAGTTTGTATTTGCATAATATATTTGTGTTTATTGTGTGTAATTATTTTGTATACATTTAAGAAAAATTTTATGTATGTATGTATGTATATATTTGGTCTATATCTATATATATAATATAAAATAAATAAAAATCTCAATAAATAAATAAATAAAAATCTCAATAAATATATACACACGCACGCACACATGCATGCACGCATGAACACAAAATAGTAATAGTTTCTTAAATACATACATGCATCTGTGTCTATTTATATATACTAAATAATTATAGACAGTGCACACACACACATGTATTATGCAAAAACAGACTTTAATTTTGTATGCAATTAATCTTTTGACAGCCCTACATTAAACTGAACTTCTTGCAAAATGTTAAATTCTCACTCATTTGTAAGTCGTAAAATGAACAATTGATAATAATAGAAGTATCAAAAGGTGTAAAAATTCAAGTTCATGTTGTCAACAAAGCAATAAAGTGGGACTACTATATCTGATGGTTTTCATGATCTGACATTATAAACGCATGTGGACAGCAAGAACACAGATAAGTTTCTTCTGCTGATTCAACACGACACTGACAGACTACATGTCCGGGTCTATATATACAAGCGGTTACATCACCTCACATCACGCCATTCATGAGCGGCATTGTGAAAGTTACCATGTTTACCAGCTTCATGTCATCATGACAACAGCATTGAAACATTGGATGTTTACTTGGTGTAGCAACATGACACTTGTCTAAGTCTTGTAGCTAACAGTGAGTATTTTACACTCTAAAGTGTGGGGATATGTTGGGTTGTTTTTAACCCATGGTTGGGTAACTACCAAGATTTTAAAGGCACATAATATGCAAAATCCACTTTTACAAAGTGTTTGGACATAAATGTGTGTTTGGCAGTGTATGAACACAACAACCCTAAAATGAAAAAAAAAATCCACTCCTTTTTTAACCCCTATTAAACCAAAACAGTCTTATAAGACATGCTGTTTTGGTTCTCTTGTTAATGTGACGTCACACAAACAAAACCCAGAGACTGGACAGAGACCGGAGTTTCCATCCAGACACGTAACTGCCGCAATGCACATGCGTTGGATAAAACCGTCTATAATAAATGATCTGTGTCCTTTAAATAACAAGATTGAGCAATCCTATAGACCCTTTTACTGTTTGTACACAATGATAACTTAGCAATGTATGCGCACGCATCTTGGCAACGCGAGTGAATTAAGCAACACAGAAAGTTATTTTAAAAAGTTGACTGTATCAAACGTATCGGGCTACTAGATCTGTGTCCTATAGTGGAGTGGATAGAAGACATTAGCAGATGGCCAAATATATAATATAAATATATAATAAAAATATACAAATATATAGTGCAAAATACAAATATTAGTGCAACCGTAAACGCAACAAGCAAACATTTTGAAAAATGGGAAACCATTTGATAAACTTTTTGAGTTTGATTTAATTTCATTTATTTATTTAAGGACAGTGCACATTAATAAACATTTCTGTAAATGCGCCAGTGTTAGCCAACAGGCTAATTTTTTTTAAACTGTAGCAAGATGTTATATTATGCACATGGCAGCTGACACGTTAGAACACCACCACGTCCGTTGCCAAAATGCGCATGCAACTATTTGATCACGTGGGCTGTAAAAGGGTCTATTACTAGAAATAGGAGACCTGCCATTGCAACACTAAAATGTGTTATTTTCAAATCTCTGCATATACAAACAGCTTTTCAACTGGACACAATACATTTTATAAGTGTGTTATAAGACTTTTTTTAATGTAAAAAATTGGTGTCCCTAGGGTACGTATGTAAAGTTCTAGCTCAAAATACCCCATAGATAATTTATTATAGCATGTTAAAATTGCCACTTTGTAGGTGTGAGTAAAATGTCCCATTTTGGGTGTCCTTTTAAATGCAAATGAGACAATCTCTGCACTAAATGGCAGTGCCATGGTTGGATAGTGCCGATTAAGGGGTGGTATTATCCCCTTCTGACATCACAAGGGGAGCCAAATTTTAATTACCTATTTTTTCACATGCTTCCTGAGAATGGTTTACCAAAACTAAGTTACTGAGTTGTTCTTTTCACATTTTATAGGTTGATAGAAGCACTGGGGACCCAATTAGCACTTAAACATGAAAAAAGTCAGATTTTCATGATTTGTCCACTTTAAGCAACAAACAACATATATGCCAGGTAAAAATAAAGCCTTTAAATTCAAATTTGAAATAGTATGTTGTAAAATACATTCATGTAAACATCAAATAAATGACATGACTTAATGATTTTATTAATTTTGCGGTACTTTAGTGGTTTTGAAACCTTGTACACCTTAAAACTGGCAACCGGCCCATGCCTAGTTGCAAACATTGCCACCGAGTGGTGAGAATTCCCTAGAGGAATTTTGGCAACAACAACCCAGCATAGATTTATTTATAACCCAATGGATGGTTTAGTCCAGTATTTGTTACATGAATGTACCGTTTAAAACCTTAAATCCACCCTATCCCACAGATGCTGTTGACTAAACTTAAATTCAATTTAATTCTGTATTGAACATTTCTATGGAACCTCAAGTGTTATCTGTGGGCCTAGTGTGACATCAGATCAACTCAACACATTCGGTACTATTATACTAGACTTCTCATTTGACCGTTCTCAATCATGTAATATCTCTTGTGCTAAGGGAAGAGGTGTGTGTATGGTTCTCACCCATTCTCTTGTGCTCTGCATTGCTGGTTCTGTGTTCTAAAGAGATTGAGGAAGAAGAGGTAATAATGCGGTAATACTGCTGAGAGCCCACAAACGCTTACAAACACACACAAACGCACAGCTAAAATCCTTTACCTCAAACCACACTTTATATGGTGCCTTGAATTGAATTCAGGGACATAGCTTTAAAGGAACAGTATGAAAGAAATTTATATCAATGAATCATAAAATGGTCCTGATATGTCACTAGACATTAAGAAAACATTTTCATTTCAAATACTTATATCACTGACAACAGTGGTCCGGGCAGGATATTGTCATTTAAAAAGTGGAGTTGCAGCCCTCAACTGATGTTTATGTTGTCATGTTGTGTATTGGCCACCAGTTGTGTGATTGCAATACCAGTTTTAGCCACAAGTTTTGTGATTGCAGTACCAGTTTTGACCAAAATCCTACATACTGTTCCTTTAACTTTTAATCTGAAGTGGCCCAATTTACCAAAATTAACTACTTATGTGAATTTTTTTTAACCTTCATGTGTTAATAACATGGAATAAAATGTAAAAACTAAATCAAATAAGTAACAAAAATAAATAATTTGCACAGGGTTGAATCATCTCACCCATGTATAGCATGTGTGGGAGAAGACATCCCATCTGCAGATGCTGAGGTTAACTTAATGATTGGCTTAAAATGTGAATGAAAACGAAGTGTGAAAAGATGTAACATTTGAAATAACCTTGATCCAAACACTTCGACTGAGCTGAACGACAGAAATGTTGTGCAATGTTACTAATGATGGACAGTTTCATTATTTCACACTTGCCTGACTGTCA
This sequence comes from Misgurnus anguillicaudatus, assembly GCF_027580225.2. Lineage (NCBI taxonomy): Eukaryota > Metazoa > Chordata > Actinopteri > Cypriniformes > Cobitidae > Misgurnus > Misgurnus anguillicaudatus. The sequence goes on along the minus strand of NC_073338.2, from coordinate 42,393,256 downwards.
CTCACCATCTCTCTGGGTAGAAAGGTTTCTTCCTGTCTATGCACCAGAAGACTCACGGTACCGCCCATGGGTGTGGCCCTCAACAGTGAAACCACCTCCTCCTGACCACGCCCATTGAGATCCACCCCATTGACCTGCACCAATTACAAAGTCGTTCAAATTAAGACAACATTTATTTAATATTTGGCCAAATCAGTTAATAGCCCAAAATAAACTTGAATTTGTTTGGTTTTTACCTCTAGCAGTCTGTCCCCAGCTTTAAGTCGTCCGTCCTGTATGGCCGCTCCTCTCGGTAGGATGTTCTTCACATAAATAGGGGCGGAGCCTCCCAGTGGGACATCTCTTGATGTGATGCTGAACCCGAGACCTTCAGGTCCTGTATGAGGAGAGAAGACACACTGCTATAAGGCATGCAAAAACAAAAGCACGCAAAGCATACGTCTTGACCTGTGAAGTTAAGAAACTTGCAAGAACATAAACATTGCTTTGTCTTATGATTTAATGTCATATTATAATACACTCACCTAAAGTATTATTAGGAACAATTGGGCATCGCTTAAATGCCACGGCCTACCTGAGCATTGTTTCTGACCATGTCCATCCCTTTATGACCACCATGTACTCATCCTCTGATGGCTACTTCCAACAGGATAATGCACCATGTCACAAGACTCAAATCATTTCAAATTGGTTTCTTGAACATGACAATGAGTCACTGTGCTAAAATGCCCCCCACAGTCACCAGATCTCAACCCAATAGAGCATCTTTGGGATGTGGTGGAACAGGAGCTTCGTGCCCTGAATGTGCATCCCACAAATTTCCATCAACTGCAATATGCTATCCTGTCAATATGGGCCAACATTTCAAAAGAATGCTTTCATCACCTTGTTGAATCAATGCCACGTAGAATTAAGGCAGTTCTGGAGGCGAAAGGGGGTCAAACACAGTATTAGTATGGTGTTCCTAATAATCCTTTAGGTGAGTGTATGTGACCAATTGCTTATGATGTTTCCTCATAAGTCATTATGTAAATAGGGTGTGATTATATTTTATAGGGTCATGTCCAATATTTATGTCCCATGTCGACAAATTGTTCACTGCATGACAGCTACCCGATGAGAGATAAAATAAGTCTTTCTTCACAAACCAACATCAAAAATCCACAGCTCAGAGAACCACCGGACCTGTTAATAAAAACTACAGGAATGAAAACGAGCCATCTGGTCTGCAGGGGGGGGTGAAAAGATGACAGAAATTATGACCTATTGCCCTACCAGCCTGGACTTTAGCCTTATGTGGCACAAAAATAAAGAAAAATTGGAAACCGTGAGAGAGAGGCCACGGAGGTGTGAGAGAGCACAGGCAGAGTTCACACAAAGAACATGGTGAGTTTTCCCACTGTGTGTGAATCTCGTCCAAAAAAAAAACCCTTACAAAATCAGACAGCCATAAGGAAACGCATCACACCGCCACTCAGGGCTGCCTAGCAACACTCCCTGCACCGCTGCTTTGTAACCCTGCCGCCACCCCGTGCACCCGCTGTGCCACCTGTCCACACACAGGTGCCAATTCTTGTGCCAACTGTTGTCAATCATCTCACACCTTTGCAGAAGGGACGCACATACACAGGAAAGAGACGCTGCCAAATAACAAAGCATGTTTCTCCCACTATCAATACTGTAGTAATATTCTTACAAATAGACCTCTACATTTATTAGCTTAGACTTAATTATAAATAATTTAAGGGATAGTTCAACCAAAAAATTTTATTCTGTCATCATTTACTCGCCTTTATTATGTTCTAAACCTTCTATGAGTTTCTTTATTCTGTTGAACAGAAAATAAGATATTGATAAATGATAATATCCAAAGAGTTGACAGTACGCATTGACTTCCATAGTAAGGAAAACAAATACTATGGAAGTCAATGGGTACCGTCAACTGTGTGCTTAATAAAGGCATAGTTAACCCAAAAATGAAAATTCTGAACATGAATATAAGTATAAAAATACTATGGAAGTCAATGGGTACCATTAACAGTGTGCTTTCTATCATTTATCAAAATATATTATTTATAACAGTCATAAAGGTTTTCAGAATTTTCATTTTTTGGTAAACTATCCCTTTAATTCTGTCAGAATGGATATTGAAGAATGCTTGTGAATATTATACAAGAGGTAGACTGTTATAATTTAAAGGGACACCCATTTGCATAAAGCTTTGTATCTATAGAACCCCAGTCATGTTTTTGAAAGGTCGTGCATCATTTTCTCAGTTGCCGCTGAGACAGGAGAAATACAGATTTCAGTGTTGCACTTCCTTCTTTCAATGATGTAAAAATCATCATTTCGCATCATTGAAAGAAGGAAGTCCAATATCTTTGTTGAGGGAGTGAGACTACAAACAATCCTTTTCTCAGTCAAATAGGCACCAAATTCAAAATGTACATTTCGACTACAATTATGACACACTTTCAATAAAGATTACTGTTTCTACGGGTGAAATGATCCTTTAAAAATAACCATAGTTTAAGGTAACCATGGTGGTCATAGATGTTTTAGACTGACCAATAGGTACCGCCATTTTTTTTTAACAAAATGCTATTTCCCTCCTGACTTAAAAGTCCCTGTGTCCCCAGAAATAAAAGCGGAGTTGTGTGAGGCGGGTGAGATACAAATATTGTTGAGTAAGTTATAATAATAAGTTTGAATTCCATCATTATTTTATACAATATCCATTATTCAATATTTAAAGGTGTAGAATCTAAGTTACATGTCGCCAACTAATACCACTAAATAATAATTTAGTTTCACCAATTTCCTATGTGTCTTTTTACTGTAAACCAGTGGTCTCCAACATGGTGCCCACGAGCATGGAGTCTGTGAGGTGCCCGCCAATGCACATTCTATTACTAGCCTTATTTTAAAAATAATTTTTTATATATTTTATATAAGCTTGGCTTATTTTATGTATGTTAGCATTTTAAACAATGGTGAAACTTAAAAAAAATAAAAAGTTTTGAGTATACTATATAAAAAAGTAGCCTTACAGATTGTTTCTTCCATTGTGGTAGCCCTTCCTCACAAAAAGGCTGGAGACTCCTGCTGTAAACATTTGTGTTATATCACTCCTATTGCTTTCTTAACTCTTTTCCCACCATTGACGAGTTACTCAACTTATAAAACATAAATTTTTGATCATCGTTCTGAATCTGATCTCTAACAAAGTCCTTTACAAAAATGCAATTATCTCAGCTTTTTGCCCAAAAATGTGGTATTATTTGAAGAAACCTACCGATATTTAAGAGGTTATAAAAAGAGAACAAATGATAGGATGAATTTTTTTGTTGTTGTTTGAAAGCAGAGGGTCTGTTCTTTTATGATATATTGATATACTGTATGTTTATATATTTAAGGAAGAAAATTTTCTGGAAGGCATAAAACTTTTGTGAAAATCGTAAAAAAAATGCTGGCGTTGGCTCACAACTAAAAAAAAAAAAAACCGCTGACGGGAAAAAGTTAATATTGGTATCAGCCATTAAGCTTTTATTGATCGACCACTAGTTCTTAAAGGATTAGTCAATTTTCTTAAAAAAATTTACTCACCACCATGTCATCCGGAGTGTTGATGTCTTTGTTTGTTCAGTCGAGAGGAGGTTATGTTTTTTGAGGAAAGCATTCCAGGATTTTTCTCATTTTGATGGACTTTAATGGACACCAACACTTAACTTCAGCAGTTTCAACAGAGTTTCAAAGGACTCTTTCAAAGGCGCGCCACAGGACCAGAGATAGACGAGAAGTTGTGGTTTAATAGTGCATATTTTTTATTTTTCTTGTCAAAAATGACAATCGTTTCGCTAGATAAGACCCTTATGCCTCATTTGGGATCGTTTAGAGTCCTTTAAAACTGCAATTTTAAACTGCATTAAAACTGTTACGTGTTGGGGTCCATTGAAGTCCATTAAAATGAGAAAAATCCTAGAATGTTTTCCTCAAAAAACATAATTTCTTCTCGACTGAACAAAGAAAGACATCAAAATTTTGAATGACATGGTGGTGAGTAAATGATCTGGATTTCTTTTTTAAGAAAATGGACTAATCCTTTAAATCGACAATTGTTACCCATTACTCAGACTTCACTTTGACTCTCCTGTGCTTTTTACCCATACCAATATCAGTAATCTCTTAAATAAAGAAATCTTTCATGGATTCCACAGACTTTGTAAGCTAAAAAGGAAATTTAAGAGTAAAGTAACAGGAAGTTGCGACTGATACCTTTTCTAAGTTGGATCCCAAGTCTCCTCCCAACTTTTTTGGTAAAGCCTGATGCAGGGGTGGGGCTTAAGCCTCTCTGAGGAGAGGGAGTGAGACCTGATGGTGGTTTCCCTGCTGAGCCAATATGATGATGCATGGGAGAGCTGGTATCTGTCAGGTTATCTGATGGGTATGGCCTGTGTTGTGCCAATCGGTGAGCGGCGAGGTCCATTCCAGCATTGTCGACTGGTTCGTTGGTGAAGGAATCTGGGCTGAGGCGACCAGAAAGATCAAAGTTCGCCCTTGGGTTATGTTCATTATAGGATATCTGTTCGTACTGGGATCTCATGGCAGACGGCACCACGTGAAAGAGGATGACAGGAGAACGCATGGCCTGACGAAACATGTTCTGTGCTCTGAGAAGATAGAAAAAATACACATAAACCTTTAGGTTTAGCAAAAATATAATACAATGCTCAAGCACGATGCGTCTAGGTCAGAGATGAGGACGTACTGATCAAAGCGGACATTCCGCAGGTCTCCGTTGTTGATCCGAACGATGCAGTCGTTTTCCTGGAACAAAGCCTGAGCGTCTGCTTTTCCCCCACGCTCCAAACGCTTCACCAATAGACCTAACGTCCTGCAACACACACGACACATGCATGTAAATCTGAGATTTAAGAGTTATGCACTCATAAGCATCAAACACTTAGAGCGAAACATTAATGTGAGCCTGAATCAAATGAACTTGAAAGTAACGCAGAGTCAAATGAACTTGAAAGTAAAGCACTTCTGAATGAAGGCTAATTCATCATGAAGATAAATGTCCTTCATCTTAAAACCTCTGCATCGCGTTGCTAGAGCTCACAGACTAAAGAGACATGCAGATCGCAGAGATATAATGATGCTTTTAGCTAGATTAGTTTGCTTTGTGCATGCTGGCATGTAGATGCTCTTTGGATACACACCATATCATCAGGAATGACTCCCGGCAGAGGTTTCAATCACTCTTTAAAGTCTGTAAATATTTACTCACCTCAAATGTTTAGTCAGAAAACCTACAAACTGGGTTTGATGATATAAACAGTATGCGTACACTAACTAAGAGGTCACGGCTATGGTGCAAAAATTATTTGAAACAACGATGAGACATCTGAAACAAGCTCACATTCAGGCACACAAACACACAGTGTTACCTGCGGTCACGCCCGCTGAAGGGCACAACGTGGATGCCGAGTGGACCTCCATCATTGGATACTTCTACCAGTTTCACGATATCACTGAAGGGAATACAGGACAAAAGAGTGCAAATCAGTGTACAGTAAATATATGACCCTAGACCAGTCATAAGTAGCACAGGTAGCCAAAAATACATTGTATGGGTCAAAATTATAGATTTCTTTAATGCCAAAAATCATTAGGATATTAAGTAAAGATCATCTTCCATTAAAATATTTTGTACATTATCTACAGTAAATATATTAAAACTGTATATATCATTAGTGATATTTGTTTCTAAGGACTTTATTTGGACAACTTTAAAGGTGATTTTCGCAATATTGCGATTTTTTATTGGCAGCATAAGACTTCATATTTTCAAACAGTTGCATCTCGGCCACAAAAAATGACTCTCTTACTTAACATTTTGGTCTTGTTTCAGTAAAAATATGTAAAAGTTCTTAAATTAAAATGTATTTTCTTGATGAGCAAAATGACCTAGGAAAATAAGTCTAGTTTTTAGACAAAATACAAAATTTAAGCGAATTTGTGCTTAAAACAAGCACAAAAAAAATCTGCCAATGGAATAAAAATTGTTTTTTGAATTAAGTGTTTATGAAATAGTAAACTTATTTCAAGACATTTTTTTGCTTGTTTTAAGCACTAATTTACTTAAAGTTTATATTATTTGTCTAAAACCTAGACTTATTTTTCTAGGTTATTTTGCTTATCAAGAAAATACATCTTAATTTAAGAATTTTTTAAATATTTTTACCAAAAACAAGACAAAAATACCAAGTTATAAAGTCATTTTTTTCATTGCAAAAAAATATTTTCAAGAAAACAAATCTTAGTATTTTTGTCTTGTTTTCAGTAAAAATATCTAACAATTCTTAAATTAAGATGCTTTTTCTTGGTGAGCAAAACAACCCAAGAAAATAAGTCTAGTTTTTAGACCAAAAATATCAAATTTAAGTGATTTTGTGAATAAAACAAGCAATAAATCTGCCAATGGGGTAAGCAATTTTTTCTTGAATATTCCTGGAATTTAGTGTTTAAGACAAATTTAAGATTTTTTGCTTACCCCATTGGCAGATTCTTTTGCTTGTTTTATGCACAAAATCACTTAAATGTGATATTTTTGGTCTAAAAACTAGACTTATATGCTCATCAAGAAAAAGCATCTTAATTTAAGAATTTTTTGATATTTTTACTAAAAACAAGACAAAAATTCTAAGTAAATTATTTCTTGAAAATCATTTTTTGCAGTGGAATAATTTATTTCAAGATTCTTTTTCTTATTCCATTGGCAGATTTTTTTTGCTTGTTTCAAGCACTTATTTACTTAGTTTATATTTTTTGTCTAAAACCTAGACTTATTTTTCTAGGTCATTTTGCTCATCAAGAAAATACATCTTAATTGAAGAATTTTTTTAATTTTTTACTAAAAACAAGACAAAAAAATTAAGTAAGAAATATTTGCAGTGCAAATATTGTCCTATCCTAAAAAAAACAAATAAATGGAAAGCTTATTTATTCGGCCTTTATGGAAATAAAAAAATGACTGTTCTGTGGTCCAGGATCACATACAGAAATACATGTAGGGGCGGAGTCAGAACATGCAAATCTGTGCTGCACACTTTAAGTCAACAAGGAGACATAAAGACCATGTTTTGTTCAATTGCAAATGATCAATGGCAGCTACGAATCATTTTGTCATTATTTATTCAACAAAAGAGTCACCTTTATTATAACTACATGGAAATAAATGATCAGATGTTTCTGTCTGGCATTTATGAATGTTCATATTTGTAGGTAAATGTTTCCTTTAATACAAGGGTGAGAGAAAGCTTATGTTTCTTAGCTGTGACACTGCATTCATTTATATTCATTCATTTATGAATTCAAACAATTCCTTCTTTTTTAAAGATTTATACACCTTCTCTCACTACTGCATTAGTGCCATTACTAAAGGGATAGTTCACTTTAAAATGAAAATTCTGTCATCATTTACTCATCCTCATGTTGTTCTAAACCTGTATGAATTTATTTTTTCTGATGAACACAAAACAAGACATTTTGAGAAATGATGATAAACACACAGCAGTAAGTGACTACAGACTTCCATAGTAGGAATAAAAAAATATGATGGAATTTAATGGGTACCATCAACTGTGTGCTTACCATCAATTATCAAAATATTTTCTTGGTCATTTATCACAATACTTCCAAAATATTTTATTCCTACTATGGAAGTCAATAGTCACTCACTGCTGTGTGTTAACCTTCATTTATTAAAATATCTTCTTTTGTGTTCATCAGAAAAAAGAAACTCATACAGATTTAAAACAACATGAGGTAAATGATGACAGAATTTTAATTTTAAAGTGAACTATCCCTTTAAGAACAGGAGAAAAACAAAAACCTTCACCGGACCCGTGAAAGACAGAAAACAGATTTATGGGAAATTAACTGCAAACTTTTCATCTCGATCTCAGTGTTCCAAAAAACACCTTCAACGCCAAACTCAAAAGAGATGAAAACTATTTCATTACCTGCAGATCAAACTGACAGCATGAAGAAGAAATTCACATAAAATAAGATAACATCACCGCTGCTGACAATCAGTGTGCGTGTGCGTTTGTGTGCGTTTGTGTGTGTGTGTACGTGATTGATACTTACTCTAGTGATCTCACTCCTATGTGATCTAAACACGTATCCGCTCGTCCCACCGGCTCTATCCTCCCATTCTCTTCCTCTTCCTGCAACACAAAAACAGCTTTACCCACAATGCATTCCACTCACAACAAAACCCTTGTACCTATACATATTTCACACAGATATAAAACCATCTAACATTAATCACAAATAAAACAACCGCCATCTACGCATAACAACAAGACCCATGGAGGCTGTAAGAGCACATCCCCTCCATCACACACAGCACACCTGTGTGAAGTGTTCTGCTGAGAGACCTCAAACTCTTGTGATTTGATACAGTTTGAAGGAATTCATCTTCTGTTTACACACACCTGAGCTGATCAGTTGAGGGGTACACATGAGCCCATGCACACTTGCTAGTGTCTCTTTTTGCCGAACGCACCCGAGAAGACTATCTCACGTGTGTGCATCAAGTCCTTTTCCAACCCGTTCTCTGTTTGCCAAGAGCGCTTGCGACATTTCGGGTTAAATTTTTCTCTTTCTTTAAAAAAATTATTTATGCACATCGGGCGGGTATGCACAATTCGGGTCAATTTGGGTCGGGTACATTTCTTTGGACCCAAAAAGACCTCTAATAGGGATCCTTTAAATGTAGTCCCTTAATTTCAGTCAAACAAGACTCGAGTCTTATCTACTTGAATGGGGAAGACATGAGTCTCTAAAATTGCTTGCAAAAAATCATAACTACACAGGTTGCTTCAGCTACTACGCATACACAAAGGATGGGGAGTACCTTCGACGGTTCATATATATATATTTTTTTCATCAGTTATATGTGTTCTCTTGGCATCGAACCCATGACCTTTGTGCTGCTTACGTAATGATTAACCGTTTGAGCTACAGGAACACAAGTCTCTTATTCTCTCTCTATTTAGGCCAGTTGGTCATTCACTATTTTCCTCTCTGTGACCAAAGGTCTCAAAAACACAATGATAGGAAGAGAAGAAAATAGCTCTGATACACAATACACCCTCTACTGATGACAAAGCCATCACGTCTCATAAACTTATATAATACTGTCTGATATGACAAAAATGTTTGTTTAGCAACCAATGACAGGCCAGAAATAAAAAGCGGAGCAATATTGTTTTGCCTAGAGAGAGAAGCAGATCTACACCATCAAAATACCTGAAGTGCATAGCATTATCGCATGCTTTTTATCAATGAGAAGAAAATGAAAAGGCCAGAATGGATCTGGAGTGAAGCGATTACAGAACGCTTTAAGCTGAGATGGGAAATAGCACTTCTGTAGCTCAAATATATATATTGGCGCCTATGCAGCCGAGCTCCGCAAATGTATGCGCGCTATCAGAGCCCGTCTACATTCTGGCACTCTGCAGTTTTTTGTCAGGTCGACGCCGGTCCAGTCAGTTAGTGAGCAGCGATAGCGAGGATGCAAGTGGTGTTCCACAAGAGTTAGATGCTCCGCCAGCCTCTTTAAGATCGCAAGTTTGGCAAAACTTCAGTTTTCCAGTCAGTTACAATAGTACAGGCGAGAGAGTGGTGGAAAAGACGAGGACTTTGCGTCGGCGTTATTCAGCAGTTGTTAGGTATGTGAGTGGAAATATATCTAATCAGGGCTCTCAAGTCTCACACATTCACTGTGAGACACACGCATTTCAGTCAGTTCACACGCCATACTTTGTATTTCTCACGCTGAGAAGTATGAGATAAATTGTCCTGCTATATACAACAGGCATACGCAGGGCAGTTCTGTTGAGTTCAGCTGCTTTCAGTTTTTTAAGCGTGCTCAACTTTACGCAGCGCCATCAGCGTCAGAGTACCGCGAGAAATCTTGCGGAGGAGGCTGATTTCAAATCGCTCTCGCGTTACTCTGACGTCATCCACTTGTCGTTTCTTGCAGCGCCTCGTGAAGTCGTACACACCTATTAATTCATCCTACAAGCCTATTTTTTGTTCTTTAGTACATTAATATGAAATAAGGCCAAAATGTAATATTTTTTTTATTTAGGTAACACTTGTAATACATTTGAACCCATATTTGTATGAAAGATGAGTACAAGATTACTTAAAGTGGTATACATTTTTGAATACGAGATAGTATGTTAAATGCATCTCAGTTCATATTCATGACATCTCAAAATAACACTGATAAGGACACCTATGTTTTTAAGATTAGCTTAAGTACAAAAAAAAAAAATTTTGCTTTTCCCTCCATTGTACCGAAAGTGAATCGAACCGTGGCGCCTGAACCGAGGTACGAACCGAACCGGGACTTCTGTGTACTGTTCCACCCCTAATATATATATATATATATATATATATATATATAGACATCTACACAAAATTACAGTTTTACAAATATCTGTTTTGATAAGAATTCACGCAGGTAGGCTCTATAATCTGTTATGTTTTAAGTAAATGTTTGGTTAACTGTTGGGTAAAACTATCTGCAGGGACGGATTATGGCGATGATGTGCCCTGGGCACGGATGTCTCAAAGGCCCCCCTTTACCAATTTTTTGGGCAACAGCATTGCACCTGTATGCACAGGGCTCAAGTGTTGGTTCGCCTCTGCCTGTATGCCCCATTTTACAGGATTAACAATGGCACTAATACGCGGGGAGAGAATGCACACAATATTCTGTACTTTCACACCACAAATTGGTTTATTTATATCTCACCAGTATCTGACAACATACTGTACAACATACTCAATCAAAAAGCCCGGTTGCATGAAAGTCCTTAAGATAAGAAATCCCTTAAATATAAGGTTAAGGGTGTTCTTAATAAAAAATGGGTTGCAAGAAAAAACCTTAAGTGAACCTTAGTGCTGTCAATAAGTATTTACCCTTAAATGCTAAAGTATTACCTTAAGTTCTGTTATGCGTTGCTACAAAGTCCTTAAGTCCCATTTTTCCCTATAACAGGTCCCTTAACCTCACACGCGATGGCTGATTTTATGGTTATTTAAGAAAATGAAGTACCAACGCGCATTTCTAACGATCGAAATAATCCCTTAGAGAAAAGTGATGCGCATTTATTAGGAGAATAGCGGTTTGATCGTCCGTCAATCTAAACAGTTTCCAGTTTGAAGTACTTTCAGGTTTTAAACATGCGGCACTTTACAGTCTGTTATTTGCGATGTTTCATTGTACACAAATCCGCCGTCTGTTGAGCTGCGTGCGTTGATTTGTTTACGCTGTGAGATTTTGTAATTATAGCAACCGCTCCTCCTCTGCTGTCTTTTGGCAGAGACTACCGTAAAATACTTAGAATAGACACTTAGGTAAGGGTGACAGTTAAGACCTTTGTTGCAACGCTCTTAAATAAATCCCTTACCTCAGAGATTTTTTTCTCCCTCAGGGAAACCCTCACTTAAGGAGTTTCATGCAACCGGGCAGGCACACCTCTCCAAATCATATCACAGGAGAAAACACTTATTTGAAAAACGCAGAGTTTCCATTGGAATCAATTGAAAACATGCGCTGGCCGCGAGTGTAAAAGCTTTGTGTGTCCAGCCCCTTAAATCTTAAAATAAAAAGTTGGTTTAAATTTACCTTAGCTTCCACAACATCATCAAAATCCAGTTCCCTCACAAGATCGCATTCAATGGCCATTAAAGACAGTGAATTTAGACGTCCTTGACACATTTTGCTTCTTAGTTCGTTTTTTACTCTTGCCATTAGAGAAAATGAAAGTTCTACTTCACAGTTGCTGACTGGCAAGGTGATGAAAAGCTGTCCTTTTTGTGCTTTCTTATCACTCATCCACTTGGTTGTGGTTTTAAACTCATTTTTGTTTTGGTTTTTGAGTAACCGTCTTCTACGCGTGACTTTTATATTACGCAATGCTTTTCACTCGCCTCTAGATGTCCCTCTCAACAGCGCAGCAATACATAAAAATTATTTATTTGATTTATTTACTAGTTAATACTTTGCAACTGCAAAAAACACATTATTCCTCAATATTTAACACAATTTTACTGAAAATAAAATTAAAATAAAAATATTTATTTGAAAAGAATAGACACAGTAAATTTGACAGGGCCCCCTGGTGGCCAGTGCCCTGGGCAAGTGCCCAGTAGGCCCGTGCGTTAATCCGTGCCTGACTATCTGATGTGTAACATTATATTAGATCACTTAGATTTTAAGCAGTCTGACTCAATGTCAATCAAACAAAAGGAAAAAGAGTTTAACATATGTTGATTATGTTTTTGCTTTGTGTGCTAGATCTATTTGTTTTACCAGTGATTTTAAGGTATTGATGTGGTAATATAATGTATGGATGTGGAAATGTTTGTGGTAATTTGACTCTTTCAACTTCAAACACGTGTAGTTCTGTCATATTTTGTTATATTTCAACAAATCATGCATTGTTCTATGTTTTAATAGAGAATGTCAAAATATGAACAACTATTTTTTTTTAATTTGCTAATTCCGACTCAACTTGCCAGCACAGGTCACAAATGATGCAGCAGCAAACAAAAATGGAGAAAGAAAAATCTTCTGAAAGGAAAATTCATATACAAAACAATGGCTGGTGATTCTGTTAAAATGTAAACAGGCTGTTGTTAACATACATTTGCATAAAGCATCTATATATATATATATATATATATATATATATATATATATATATATATATATATATATATATATATATATATATATACATATATATATATATATATATATATATATATATATATATATATATATATATATAATTTATACAATAAAGACAGTGTTATTTTTCATTTGATTTGATTTTTGTACCTAATGCTAATTTTAGTCATTATTAAAAGGAACAGTATGTAGGATTGTGGCCAAAACTGGTATTGCAATCACAAAACTTGTGGCTAAAACTGGTACTGCAATCACGCAACTGGTGGCCAATACACAAAATGACAACAAAAACATCAGTTGAGGGCTGCAGCTCCACTTTTTAAATGACAATATCTTGGCCAGACCATTGTTGTCAGTGATATAAGTATTTGAAATGAAAATGATTTCTTAATGTCTAGTGACATATCAGGGCCATTTTATGAATAATAGATATATAGTTCTTACATACTGTTCCTTTAATGTGCAACTTTTTTATAAATGTTTGTAATTTCTTTATTTGTTCTTATTAGATTTTCCCAACCCTTTTATTGCTGATCCGAAAAATGATCTGATTCGTGCCTCAAAAACCGTAATGTGATCCGAACCGTGAGTTTTGTGATCTGTCACGCCTATAATAAAAATTACTTAATTATTAAATCATTAAACACTAGTTATTATTAAATACCAGTTCTTGATTACTGATGGCAGAATCACATTTACGCTAATATTAAGTACAACAGGTCTCTTATGTGCTTTGTATGTTTATCCCCATTATGTTTATTGGGCTCAGTCTCATGTAGATGCCTATAAATAGTACCAAGTGTGAATACATATGCCAAATTCCAATTTTGCGTGCATATGATACGCCAGTCCTTCCCGTTCACTTAATACGTCACATCGTTATGTGTTATTTTATGTATTTTGTTACATAAAATGACGTCCAAACCCCAATTCTAACCTTAACTCTAAGCGACCATGGTTTAAAAATAGACAGAGACATGGAGAAACCTACATTTTAAATGACATCCTAAAGCAAATCTAACCCTAAACCCAAACAAAATGGTTAAGAAAAAAATAGAGAAACCAATACATAAAACGACACAAAAATATTCACTGTATTAAGTGAACAGGAAGGACTGGAGTATCATATGCAAAATTGGAATTTGGAATATGTACTACATGAGTTTTCACACTTTGTGTTATTTTGTACCCATCTTCATGAGACTGAGTTTGTTTGTTGATCCCCTCATGCTTTGCTTATGTACAGCAACCTTGAGCTTGGGAAAGGCGCTTTATAAACAAAATGTATTATTATTGTTATTATTAAAATCAGGAGATAAAAACCTATGAGAAGTATGTATGTGTGAAACTGGACCACAAAACTAGTCATATGTCGCATGGATTAGCCAACAATACTAGAAGTTAATTTTTTATGCCAAAAATCATTTTAGATATTAAAGGGGACATATCATGAAAATCCAACGTTTTCCATGTTTAGGTGCAGATTTTCAAGTAGTTGTATCTCGACCAAATCCTATTCTAACAAACCATACATCAATGGAAAGCTTGTTTATTCAGCTTTTAGATGTTGCATAAATCTCAATTTTAAAATCTTGATCCTTATGACTGGTTTTGTGGTCCAGGGTCTCACATATATGTAATATATCTCCTAAAGGCTCTTCATCTATCTGTTTATTCATCCATCTATTCATCCGCGGTGCACTTACTGGACTGTCAAACTGACTGCGTGTATAGAAAAGAGAAAAAAATTATTACCGACCTACAGCAACATTACTGGAAAAAGAAACAGAGCTAGCGAGAGAGAGAGAGAGAGAGAGAGAGAGAGAGAGAGAGAGAGAGAGAGAGAGAGAGAGAGAGAGAGAGCGCTATATATAGTCTTATCTCATTAGCAGTCTAAAGCTGGGAGTGATTTATAATCGCTGCTTTACCTTTTGATTAATCACAGACACACACACCTGAGACGCACACACACACACACACACAATCCAACCACCCCCACCTGCTCGCCCCCCCTCCCCTCTCTCCTTCATCAAGTACTTTGTGTTCACAATGCTTCCATTAATGTCAACAGCACATACACAATTAGGAATGCCCCGTTCAGGATTTTTACAGATTTGTTGTCTTCGCGATCGGCCGATACCAATGCCGATTCTCCAAGCTGATATACAAGCTCTTTGATGACTGTAACTGTTAATATATTTTCTAGACAAAGTAATGCCACAAATGTTTTATTTGTTATATTACTTGCAGTAATTAGGTATTTAATTGTTTTAATCGAGAATTTATTGAATCTGATTAGACCATTAGCATCACGCTAAAAAATAAATAACCAAAGTTTTTATATTTTTCCTATTAAAACTTGACTCCTCTGTAGTTACATTGTGTACTAAGACAGACGGAAAATTAAAAGTTGTGATATTTTAGGCAGATATGGCTAGGAACTATACTCTCATTCTGGCGTAATAATCAAGGACTTTGCTGCCATGGCTGCAGGTGGTGTAATATTACATGTGCCCGAAAATAGTTCCCTGCTATTAAAAGTAACCAAGGGAACTATTTTCGGGCAGTGCGTAATATCACTACGCCTGCTGCAGCCATGTTACGGCAGCAAAGTCCTTGATTATTACGCCAGAATGAGAGTATAGTTCCTAGCCACACTGTTAACCCAGATATTGTCTTTACTTAAACAATCAAGTAAACATCACTTAATACTTTCTGTTTTGAAGCCAAAGCTTAAAAAGTTTAGTTGATTTAACTTTTAAGCTTACAAAATCCATTAAACTAAAACATTAAAGTAAAATGAACTTAAAATGATTAGTTCATGTTGTGAGGAATACGGATAATCCTTTGTGCCTGAATATTTTGATTATTTTCTGCTTTTTCACAGAATAAAAACTGATAAGAACTTTCACTACTCAAAATATTTGTTAATAAAATGTCATATAGGTTTAAGCTCTTATATTATTGATGTTGTTTTGTTGTATTTATAATTTTGTGAAGTCACTGTTCACGTGATCAGTGTTTCTGTACATGAACCATGTTCAGAAGATTTTATTGTATTTCTTTCCACAGTATTGACAATGTATGTCAAAAAAAAGTTTTGTGTGTGTTTCTGTGGAAAATCACGTTTATTCAATGATTGACTTAACGTCAGTCATTAATTTTGTGTTATAATACCGTTTATAACATCAAAAGTAATATAAAGTAATAAAAACTAAAGTTATATGCAACGAGTTTCCTCACAAATTTCTAGTAATGTCAACTAATCCGGGTTAAGAGTGCAGTTAAAATTGTTGTCATTTTTTTATTTAAGTGTAGTGTGCACAAAACTTACAGTAAAAATAATAACTTTAAAATTAAAGAAATAGAATTAATTCTAATCTAATTTTAGTTAAAGTGTCATGTTGAGTTTACTTAAATATACAAGTACACATGAAATTAACACTAAGTTAAGTGAACTTTATTGTTTAAGTACATTAAATAATCGTAAAGTTTGGTGAACTAAACAATTTAAGTCAAGTCTACATAAGCACCAAGTTAAGTAAACTTAAATATGCATGTTTTGGAAGACCCCATTACTCAATTAAATTGAGGGAACGAGTTCACTCAAATCATTTAAGTTCAATCAACTTATTATGGTTTTCAGTGCATATCGGCCTAGAAAATTACAACTTTTAATTTTCCCTCTGTCTTAGTACACGATGTAACTACAGAAGAGTCAAGTTTTAAATAGGAAAAATATCCAAACTCTTTGGTTATTTTTTTAGCGCGATGCTAATGGTCTAATCAGACTCAACGGACTGCGCCAAGCCATGCCAAAAGTGCTAGCGCCAGACCCGGAGATCAGCTGAATGGATTCCAAAATGGTAAAAACAAGTGTTTAACTCTAGGGAATCTGGAAAATGAGCATATGGAATGGCGTGAAGAATAAATAAATAAATAAAGAATCTCCTTTCTCTCTCTCTCTCTCTCAAGTTATTCGGTTTATAACTTTTATAAAGCCGCATAATTTAAATATAAAACGTGTATGTGGGTGGATCCTAAAAATACTTTCCGGTACAAAGCATTCTGTACTCACTCCTCTCCACCTCCTCTAAGGGTTTTCCAATTCCCACACCTTTACCAGTAAAGAAAACCAGCTTTCTGCTTCACTGCACAGCAACAGTAACTGCTCCACTATCCATCATGTTTTCTCATGTCCGGAAAAAAACATGTCATTTTAAAAGAAAAATTATAGAGGAAAATGCTGACCTCTCAGTCCTTAATTTTGACATCTGCATTTCCAATAGTCTTTCCATCTTTAATTTTGAACGATAATACTCCATTAATACAATTTTTTATATTTGAGGGCTTCTTGCTTACTGGCAGTGCCATTAAAATGTCATGTTCAACATAGAGATATTGAAGCATATTTGCATACGGTGATAGTGTTTTTTTGTGGTCTGTGAAAAATTAGGGGTGTTTTTTTTCACTGTCCCAACCTGCTCTTGTCGTTCCAGCCAGCGGTCCACCATGGGATGATTGGCGCTGAGCGAAGAACGAGCCGTCTCACGTTGAAACTCCCTCTGACTGTTCCATTGCCCTGCATCACGAGGAAGACTACGGTACGTGTCCACACTTTTCCCCTGAAGACAGCAAAAAAGGAATCAGTAAACTGAATTTTAAAAAGAGATTAAATAGACATACTTCAAAGATAAATCGTTTCATTTTTGTGCCAATAACATCGCCAAACAAACAATATTAAATAAATGATATTTTTTCTTTACCGAGAGCGACAGCAAGAGAAAGAGAGAGAGCGAGTGAGAGAGATCCATAACTCAATATGAGTGACACTGCCATTAAGCTTTACTCTGCTAGAAGGAGAACATACACACAGAAATGATAACGCACGCACACACTAAATCAACTCGCACTCGCATAAATGTGACAGACAAACCCACAACATCCCCTGCCGTCACATAGCTTGTTAATGGACTGCTGGCTGTTTGTAAGACGTGGAGTTAAGAACCCTTCAAAAATGACAATGTGAATTTTCATACAGATCATTAAAGGTTATGCGACCTCATGAGCTAAAGATGATGCATTTAGATGAAAATTAAGCTTAGGTCATTGCAGGATGTGTGACCCTTAATAAACATCACAGGTGGTGATGATGAGCGTTTGGAGAGGATTATTAAGGCAGCTTTATACCTTCCTCTCCAGGCTGTTGGTGCCAGTGGTAAAGCGAGGTTTCATGAAGCCGGCGGTGGTTGACCAGCGTGTGGGGTTCTTCTTGAAAGGTTCTTCAGGTTGTGAGCTCGCTTCGGAGAACGACACTGATGTCAGGTTTAACAATGCTGGATCACTGCTGCGCCGTACGTGCAAAGGCATGTCTGAGACAGAGAGAAAGAAAAGAATAAAAAACACTTTAGCAACGTTTTGCATTCTGTATAATCCCTGCATCACAGTGTTTTAGGATAAACTAAAGCATAAACCAGGCAGACAGAGAGGAACACGTCACTAACCACTGCTTGTATCATTCCAGTTATTCAAAATAGGACTCAAATATTCTATTTTCTTAAAAGAAAAATCCAGATAATTTACTCACCACCATGTCATCCAAAATGTTGATGTCTTTCTTTGTTCAGTCGAGAAGAAATTATGTTTTTTGAGGAAAACATTGCAGGATTTTTCTCATTTTAATGGACTTTAATAGAGCCCAACATTTAATACTTAACTCAACACTTAACAGTTTTTTTCAACGGAGTTTCAAAGGTCTATAAACGATCCCAAACGAGGCATAAGGGTCTTATCTAGTGAAACGATTGTCATTTTTGACAATAAAAATAACAAATATACACTTTTAAAGCACAACTTTTCGTCTAGATCCAGTCCAGCGCGACCTAACGTAAATGCGTAGTGACGTAGGGAGGTCACGTGTTACATATATAAAACGCACATTTGCGAACCATTTTAAACAATTAACTGACACAAAGACATTAATTAGTATCAGTTGACATACAACAACGTAGGAACGGTCCTCTTTCAACACATTTGTAAACACTGGGGCGGAGTTTCGCGTTCGTCCTCTGTGACCTCTTGGCGTCATGACGTATTGCGGTGACGTAGTGGGGTCAGCTGGCGCATCACGACCGGATCTACACGACGAGAAGTTGTGCTTTAAAAGTGTATATTTGTTATTTTTCTTGACAAAAATGACAATTGTTTTGCTAGATAAGACCCTTATGCCTCGTTTGGGATCGTTTATAGTCCTTTGAAACTCCGTTAAAAAAAAAACTGTTACGTGTTGAGTTAAGTGTTAATTGTTGGTGTCTATTAAAGAAAAATCCTGCAATGTTTTCCTCAAAAAACATCATTTCTTCTCGACTGAACAAAGAAAGACATCAACATTTTGGATGACATGGTGGTGAGTAAATTATCTGGATTTTTCTTTTAAGAAAATGGAATATTCCTTTAATATAACATGGCGAACTTCAGCCTATTTTAGACAGAAAGCAAAAGATGCAGACAGAAAGCACTGTCTTTACATTGTCTTACATAATAAATAACTGCATCATTTAATTTATTCAATGACCACATAAGCTATATTAGACATTATGTAACCACATAATCTTTGGTATATGTGGTCATTGTAATGCAAGAGGAAGACAGGCACATTTTCTTCCTGCCATAGTCTGCTCATTTTAAGTTTAAGGTAATAAAACACAAACATCTTACTTATTTTGGGACTATGGTAATAAAATCTCCAAAAACCAGCATTATCCCAAAAAGTTTGTAAATCCAGAGAATTTCCTGTGTTAAATAATGGCTCATCCCTTGTAATTGTTGCCCTTTTGGTGAATTAAAGAGGACATATTATGAGACTTTTTTTTAAGATGTAAAATAAATCTTTGGTGTCCCCTAGGGCTGGGTATTGGCAAGAGCCTCACGATACGATACAATATGTTGCATGTAGCAACACAGCCCTAGTGTGCCCAGAATGCGTATGTGAAGTTTTAGCTCAAAATACCCCACAGATAATTTATTGTAGCATTTTAAAATTGCCACTTTGTAAGTGCGTTCTCGATTTGTAAGAGACACATTTCAAGTTGGCGTGCAACACACGCTTCCAGTGCCTCAGATGAACGTCTGTGTTTTTTCTCCTCACGCAAGTGATACTGTGGCCGCCATAGGGCTTTGACGGTTGTCATAACGATGGATTATACGCATTTGTGAACAAAAATGGTCATTAGATGTATTTTATTGGACTTTCATGGATCATTCACACATCTGAAACAGACTGGATTCGATTCGCGATCGTTGTATCAACACAAAAGGTAAGAAGTCACGTTATATTTTGCATGTTGTCATCTTCTGTCACAAAATACTACATTTATGATGCTAGAGCATCTGTATCTCAAAACAAAGATCATACATTCATGCTAATCCCGTAAATTATACCTTTTAAATGTATAGTGATGTTAAAATTGGTTGTAAACAGTAGGCTATATAGATATTTTTGCAGGCTAGATAGTTTGCAGCGTGGTTTCGAAAGTAAAAAAAAAAATTTAACGGCTTTATTTTACAATTCTACAAGAACAAAGTAATAGTGCTTTGCCAAACTAACCAAGACCGGGCCTTACCGCCCCGGCTTTTCTGACGAGGCTAACCCCCGAGCCTCTTATAGCTTTACGGTCCGGACCTCCCGCTAGCTTCTAGCAATTAGCACGCGGTCCACAAGCAGTATACATCCCCCGCCGGGTCTTAATTTCTGTAATTTGCGAAAATAATGCGTTTGAAAATGTTTTATAACGGGAATATGTTAGTATTGTCCAGGGAAAACGAGTTTATTGTTGAGACTGCTACATCACAATTGAATCTGGAATCATTGTGTGTCATGAGTTTCTTCTCCTGTAGTGTACTTATTAGTGATACTTTTCTGCATGATTTGTCTGTTGGCAACATAAACCGTTAATAATAATAATAATATATAAAATAATAACACAGTATGGTCTGTACTGCTCACGATATCACTATGCACGCGCACATGACGTTAGTAGTGGGGCATGATTAAAGGAGCAGCAGCTCATAAATATGTAATGACTAGCTCAAAACGGCACAATCTGAAATGCCCTGAAACAGAGGCTCATAGAGATGGGTAACAATCTTTTCCTAAGCTATTTCGAGCAAACAACTTTTGAAACATGTTTTATGGAACTCATACACCTATTTAACTTGTGGAAAAGCAGTCATGAGATGGGCACTTTAAAGCAATTAAAGAGCACAGACTACGCGAAGGAGGTGCATTTCATTTGTGAAACGCCTTGTAAGAAATTATGGACTCAAATATAAAGTTGACATTGAAGTACAGGAAACACTAGCCTATATGAATCCATATATTAAAACTAACAACATTAGGTTATTATTTATGGTCAATATTTCCTATTAATTATGGTGAATGTTAGCAGTTATCACTACCACTGCATATAGAGATGTTTTTCATATTTGTGATCAAACGTTCATTTATTCATTACCTCTCATCCATGAACATGATTAGTGAATTTTATATGTCTCTGGATAGTGAAAACAACATCTCCCATCGTTCCACTCTCCTGCATAATGTCATTAAGCTTCGCCTTTGTTATTGTGTAATAACGACCTCTAGAGGTGAAAATCTACATATTGTGGCCTTTAAAACAAAAAAGGCATTAACTGACCTTAAAACGGATTAACGGTGACAACTGAGAAAAGTAAAAAAATTCAATCATGTGTGAAAACATGTGTATGCTTTTTATAGTTGCTTAAAAAACTTGACTTATAATGCATCAGTCACTGTGCCTATAGTGTTTAAATGAATTTTAATGCATAATCACACACACACTTTCTCTCTCTCTCTCTCTCTTACTGGTTCGAAGCGTGGAGGTGGTGACCTCTATCTCGCTCTGGGGCAGGTACGGCTGAAAGGCAGACAGTGGGGTGGAGGTGGATGGCTCTCCGGAGAAAATCTCCGGTGACTGAGTGCCCGTCGAACTCGCGCTGGTGCCGTCACCTCCAACGTGCGGCTCTTGTTCGTCATACACCGCCACCAACTACATAGTTAGGAAAGAAAAACACAAAGAAGTGAATAAAAATTACTATTGTTCCTGTAACTCGATTGGTTGAACAGTGGATTAACAATAGAAAAGGTTGAGGAGTCGATGCCCAGGGGACCACACACTGATGAAAAATTCCTTAGCCTCAATGCACATCATGACTTAAAGGTGCATCGTGTAATTTTTGGAAGGATCTCTTGGCAGACATACATAACTATTTTTGGAGTGATGTATTGTTTTTATGACGTAAGAATGAGCCGTTTTAATCTACATACAACGTGGGTCCTCTTACATGGAAGTCGCCGCCATGTTTCTAAAGTAGCCCTAAATGGACAAACTGCTCTATAGAGCGTGTTTTGTTACTATGTTGTCTGAAACGATGATGTGTTTGTCCTCCGGCGGCTTCTGTAGCCCCTCTATGCATTTCGAAAGGGAGGGGTGAGCTGTTGACTGAGCTGTTAGGTGCAATTCACAATCTTACCACTAGATGCCACTAAAATCTACACAGCGGACCTTTAAGCCATGACTTTGCAATTTAGGACAAAATCGGACGAGGGTTGATTCATTTACTTTTATAAATTTTATTATAAACCAACCACCAACCACAACCAAATGAAGCAGCAAAGCATTAGCCAAAATGTCCCACATACTCTGACATTATGGATGTTTTTAGTTAAAGAAATTAAAACAATGTTAAACAAACAGTAATAATCTCAGTGTTAGGTTTTAACAATGCAGTGCTCATGAAAACTTGTTTATTCATGACCACAAATGCAGTTTTTTGAAGTCTGAAAAACAGCTTCGTTTTGTTTGTGTGTGTGTGTGTTTGGCATTCTCTTTCAGAGTTTTAACTCCTCTGATGGCGACCCTTAAGATACTTAGGACAGACGGAAACATCTCGTACCACAAAGTGAACATCTGGTCTCAATTATGTGTGTGTGAGTCAACATTAATAATAACGCTTTAGGCAATGGTTTAGTGGGTGGGTATAAATGGTTGGACACAGGGGCGTCATGCACCAAATATTTTTAAGGAGGCACAGTTTGCACAGCTACCCTTCATACTGTAATCATAATTATTAACGTCAATTAAACATCAAAATATTTTATACGTCATACTTTTATAGACTACACATACAAAAAGAGAAGCGTTTATGAATGATTTTACACATCAATGAAAAAACCATGTGCTCAACAGTCACATCTGTGATTGCTGTAATGATCAACACTGCATAAACAGGGAAGTAAAAAGAAATCTTTGATGCAACGTAAGCAGATCTAAATGACATTTTTCTTTTTAATTGTATTGAAAGCATATCAATTTTAAAAACTAGCCTATAAACATATTGGTAATACTTTACAATAAATTGTTAGTGTTAGTAAACATTGGCAAATGCATTAACTGACAAGAACAAAGAGGGAGCAAAATAGTTTGTATAATTCTTGTTTTGTTAGTTAATGTAAACTAGTTATTATGATAGTTCATTGCCCATTAAAGGATTAGTCCATTTTCTTAAAAAAATCCTGATAATTTACTCCCCACCATGTCATCCAAAATGTTGATGTCTTTCTTTGTTCAGTCGAGAAGAAATATTTTTGAGGAAAACATTCCAGGATTTTTCTGATTTTAATCGACTTTTTAGTTTTAATGCAGTTTAAAATTGCAGTTTCAACTGAGTTTCAAAGGACAACGATCCCAAACAAGGCATAAGGGTCTTATCTACCGAAACAATCGTCATTTTTGACAAGAAAAATAAAAAATGCACTTTTAAATCACAACTTCTCGTCTTCCTCCAGAGTCCTGTGACGACCCAGCGCGACCTCACGCAATACGTCATCACGTCAAGAGGTCACGGATGACGAATGCGAAACTACGCCCCAGTGTTTACAAGTGTGGAGAAAGAGGACCGTTCCAACGTTTTTGTATGTGTAATGATAATAATTAATGTCTTTGTGTCAGTTTATTGTTTAAAACGCTCCGCAAATGTGCGTTTCATATATGTAACACGTGACCTTTCCACGGCATTACGCAATTACGTGCGGTCGCGCTGGTGCGTCACAGTACCGGAGATAGACGAGAGGTTGCACTCCAAAAGTGCATATTTTTTATTTTTCTTGTCAAAAAATGACAATTGTTTCACTAGATAACTGCATTAAATCGAGATAACTCGTCAATTAAGAGAAAACACTTCCCTGACAATGACGAGAATTTCCGGCTTTCACTTTTGTGAAAATAATGAAAAAGGCTGGCGCTGGCTGGCAACTTATTTTTAAAAACGCTGGTGGTGAAAGAGTTAAAGTCCATTAAAAAGGGAAAAATCCTGGAATGTTTTCCTAAAAAAACTATTTCTTCTCTACTGAACAAAGAAAAACATCAGCATTTTGAATGACATGGTGGTGAGTAAATTATCTGTATTTTTTTAAGAAAATGGACTTATCCTTTGACAGTTATGTATACAACGCTTGATTTTATGAAGGTATTAGTAGCCTAAATGAAGAAGTTAACATGAACAAAGATGAATAAATGCTGTAGAAGTATTGAAAATTGTTATTTCATTTTAGCTAATGCATGAACTAAATGTTAAAAAATACAACCTTACTGTAAAAGTGTTCCCAACATATTAAAAATTATTATAGGAATGCATTTTGGCATCATATTTGACATCAGTCACAGCACATGATGATTCTGCGCCCCCTCTAGTGGTAAATCCAGATATAAACATCAAGAAATGGACTTTGAACTATCATCTTTGTACACAGCTAATCCGCAACGGATTGTGCCAGCAAGTTTGTATAATTCATAATTAACTTTGTCCAGAATGAAGCATGTGATTAAAATAGGAAAAATCTCCTCTGATCATATTTTGCCCATGAAGCAAAGTAACAGATAAAAAGATGCTTAATTGATTTTAAGGTTGCATGCAAAATCCACTTGGCATGAAGCCTCTGGTTGGACACACTCAGATCATATGACACGCACAGACTGAATGACAGTGGTCTGGACCAATCAAGAGAAGAGATGAAGGGCACTTTACCCAGAATTCACAGGGGTGGTCATCTACTGAGGGAAACATAGCCTGTTGTGTGTGTGTGTGTGTGTGTGTGCGTGTGTGCATGCGTGTGTCCGTTCTGCATAAATTGCTATGTCTTTAAATTGCTATGTCTGTAAGTGGATAAGTGTTAATGTCTGTTTTGTGTATGCTTTTTTGTAAAGTAGGTTCTGCATTATGTCAAACGTTACACTTATGAAAACACATTCGTGGGAAAGGGCATTTTCCCAGCTGTGTGTGTGAATGTTTAGTTAAAAAACATCTAAAACTGTGTGTACGGTATTTTTGGCATCACATGATCAATGAGGTTGCCAACATTTAAAAGCAGAGTGCAGCCAAAGGGGTTAGGATTTGATTCTTCACAAGACAAAAATACACTTTAGCCACACAAACGCCCCATCTTATTTACCTGTGTCACACCTACCCAGGAGACATACATGCTCTTAGCACAATTAGAGCTTAAATACTAAATCTCCCTCTATCGCTCTCTCTCTCTCACCTCCATTGGGACACACTCGCTCTGTTCTGGGGTTTGGTGGTGTTACCCAATTAGAAAACTTGACAAACACATTTATTAAGTTACGAGCACATACACTCTTCTTGTAAAGTAATGATTTGCCACATAACAAAAAATAAAGTAAGTTGTAATTCACTAATATGCTGCCTCTCGAATCTCATTTGTATTTCAACGGCAGAGAAAATAATGAAAATGTAAATTTTCAGGTGATCCATGTCTTTAATGCACACACTCATATACCTCGTTACACACAAGGGAGCGCAGCCGCAGCGTATAATATTTTTTTCCTCTATAGAACAAAGAGATGGTGAGAGCATTGCGGTCTAAGGAGAAAAGGGGGGAAACAATAGAGATGAAGGGAAAATTGATCACATAGATAAAGAAAGATACTCAAATGTCCCGTGCCATGTGTGTATTCCTGGCTGCTTGAGATATTTCAAACACACAATGAACTTTATTCATTACAAATAACAACTGCTGCAGTCTTCTTTACTGGATACATAAACAAATATGACATCTCATGTATTACTGAGATGCGCATACACACACACACAGCTTCCACAGCTGGATGAACAGCAGCAGTGTTGAGAAATCACTTTATGTGTTTCATAATGACTTTTAAAACATGAACTCACTGACCCAACTATACAAATCACATCTTACAAACGCATCCAACAAAAACAATGAGTTCAACGGCGGTCTGTGTGTGTGCGCAGAGTGCACTGACAGGAAGTTCCCAGGAGAACGCTCGTATACTTCCTGTGAGGAGATTCATTTCCTCATTTTAAAGGTTAAGATCTTTGAACTTTACAATCTGTTGAACCCATCTAATTTTCTCTCTCACCCACACAAGGGCGGTCTACCCTATAGCCTACTTTAATACATAAGTCACCAGATGGGACTAAACAACAAGGAAAGAAAAGGGGAGCATAGGAGAAGAGAGGAGAGGACAGCAGAGCAAATGAGAGAAGAGGAAAAGAGAAGATCAGAGAAGGGCAGAGGAGAAAAGATCATAGGAGAGGAGAGCAAAGAAGAGGACAGAAGAACCGAGAGACCAAGAGATATAAAAAAAACAGAGATGAACAGCCAAGATCAGAGTAGAGCAAAAGAAGAACCGAGTTCTGGAGAGAAAAGCAAAGGGGAGGAAAGGACAGAAGAGCAAATGAGAACAGATGAGACGAGACGAGTTGAGAAGAGAAGAGCAGATGAGATCAGATGAGATGAAGCAGAGGAAAGAAGAGTAGAAGAGAGAGGATGAGAGGAGAGCAGGAGGTAGCAGAGCAGAGGGCAGAGAAGATCATAGGGGAGAAGGAGAAGAGCAAACAAGAATAAAGCAAAGGAGAGCAAGAGGGAGTAGAGAAAAGCAGAAGAGAGGAGAGAACAGTATAGGAGAGCAGAGGAGAGAAAAGGAGAGCAGATGAGAGAAGAGGAGGGCAGAGGAGAGGAGAGGAGAGAAGAGCAGAGGAGAAAAGAGGAGAGCCGAGGAGAGAAGAGGACATCAAAGAAGAGCAGAGGTGAAATAGGAGAGCAAAGAAGAGCAGAGGAGAGAAGAGGAGAGCAGAGGAGAGAAAAGGAGAGCAAAGTAGAGCAGAGGAGAGAAAAGGATAACAGATGAGAGAAGAGGAGGGCAGAGGAGAGGAGAGAAGAGCAGAGGAGAAAAGAGGAGAGCAGAGGAGAGAAAAGGACATCAAAGAAGAGCAGAGGTGAAATAGGAGAGCAAAGAAGAGCAGAGGAGAGAAGAGGAGAGCAGAGGAGATCAAAAAAGAGCAGAGGATGGGAGAGAGCAGTATAGGAGAGCAGAGAAGATCAAAGAAAAGCAGAGGAGAGAAAAGAAGAGCAGAGGAGAAAAGAGGAGAGCAAAGGACAGAAGAGGACATCAAAGAAGAGCAGAGGAGAAAGTGGGACTGCAGAGGAGAGCAAATGAGATAAGAGGAGAGAAGAGGAGAGCAGAGAAAAGCAGCGGAGAGCAGAGAAGAGAACAGTATAGGAGACCAGAGGAGACCAAAGAAAAGCAGAGGAGACCAGAGGAGAGAAGAGGAGAGCAGAGGAGACCAAAGAAGAGCAGAGGAGAAACAAGGAAAGCAGAGGAGAGAAGAGGACATCAAAGAAGAGCAGAGGAGAAAATAGGAGAGCAAAGGAGATAAGAGGAGATCAAAGAAGAGCAGAGGAGAGAAGAGGAGAGCAAAGGAGAGAAGAGGACATCAAAGAAGAGCAGAGGAGAAAATAGAAGAGCAGAGGAGATCAAAGAAGAGGAGAGAAGAGAAGAGGACATCAAAGAAGAGCAGAGGAGA
This sequence comes from Misgurnus anguillicaudatus, assembly GCF_027580225.2. NCBI lineage: Eukaryota > Metazoa > Chordata > Actinopteri > Cypriniformes > Cobitidae > Misgurnus > Misgurnus anguillicaudatus. Next base: position 42,365,547 of record NC_073338.2, on the reverse strand, counting down.
AAATAGGAGAGCAAAGAAGAGAAAATGAGAGAAGAGGAGGGCAGAGGAGAGGAGAAAAGAGCAGAGGAGATCACAAAAGAGCAGAGAAGGGGAGATAACAGTAAAGGAGAGCAGAGGAGATCAAAGAAAAGCAGAGGAGAGCAGAGGAGAGAAAAGAAGAGCAGAGGAGAAAAGGGGAGAGCAGAGGAGAGAAGAGGACATCAAAGAAGAGCAGAGGAGAAAATGTGAGAGCAAAGACGAGCAGATGAGAGAAGAGGAGGGCAGAGGAGAGGAGAGCAGATGAGATCAAAAAAGAGCAGATGAGATCAAAAAAGAGCAGAGGAGGGGAGAGAACAGTATAGGACAGAAGAGGAGATCAAAGAAAAGCAGAGGAGAGCAGAGGAGAGAAAAGAAGAGCAGAGGAGAAAAGAGGAGAGCAGAGGAGAGAAGATGACATCAAAGAAGAGCAGAGGAGAAAATAGGAGATCAAAGAAAAGCAGATGAGAGAAGAGGAGAGCAGAGGAGAGAAAAGAAGAGCAAAGAAGAGCAGAGGTGAAATAGGAGAGCAAAGAAGAGCAGAGGAGAGAAAAGGATAACAGATGAGAGAAGAGGAGGGCAGAGGAGAGGAGAGAAGAGCAGAGGAGAAAAGAGGAGAGCAGAGGAGAGAAAAGGACATCAAAGAAGAGCAGAGGTGAAATAGGAGAGCAAAGAAGAGCAGAGGAGAGAAGAGGAGGGCAGAGGAGATGAGAGAAGAGCAGAGGAGATCAAAAAAGAGCAGAGGATGGGAGAGAGCAGTATAGGAGAGCAGAGAAGATCAAAGAAGAGCAGAGGAGATAAAAGAAGAGCAGAGGAGAAAAGAGGAGAGCAGAGGAGAGAAGAGGACATCAAAGAAGTGCAGAGGAGAAAATAGGAGAGCAGAGGAGATCAAATGAGAGCAGAGAAGAGAAGAGGAGAGAAAAGAAGAGCAGAGGAGAAAATAGGAGAGCAAAGGAGATCAAAGAAGAGCAGGGGGGAAAAGAGGAAAGCAGAGGAGAGAAAAGGAAAGCAGAGGAGAAAAAAGGAGAGCAGAGGAGATCAAAGAAGAGCAGGGGAAAAAAGAGGAAAGCAGAGGAGAGAAGAGGAGAGAAGAGGAGAAAAGAGGAGAGCAGAGGAGAGAAGAGGAGAGAAGAGGAGAGGACAGAAGAACAAAGTTATCAAGAGAGATCAAAAGAGAACAGAGAAGAGAATATCAGAGGAGAGTAGAAGAGAGGAGAGTAAGAAAGAGGAGAGCAGAAGAAAGGAGAGGAAGAAAGAGGAGAACAGAACAACGGAGAGGAGGGGAGAGGATAGAAGAGCAAATGAGAACAAAGCAGAGGGAAGAGAAGAGGGAAGGAGATCAGAGTAGAGGAAATAAAGAGCAGAGGGCAGAGGAGACCAAGCGGGAGTAGAGAAGAGCAGAGGAGAGAATACTATAGAGCCCTTTTTAAACAGGGATTACGGAAAACACACAGAAAATGCGTCCGGGATTTTTCCGAGATCGTTCGATTTTTGGTTCATTCACACTGTCAACGATTTTCCAGAATCCGTGCATGCATTCACACAGATGCCGTAAAGATCCCTTAAAGACCCTTGGTAGGTTTTATTCCGCAGCGTCTGAAGTTTGCTTACAATCCGTGATTTCTCTCTCGCAAAACCACACGTGTGCATCTTTGTTTATGACAAGATCACACGGAGCGTGTGATGCTCTGTTCTATTATGCAGGTGAATGATCTCAGCTTCAGCGCGGACAGTAAAAGGGGTCGCTCACCGGACGCGCAGCTCAGCGCCGCATCAAGTCGCGTCTAGGACAACTTGGAAGTATCGTACACTGGAAGTGCACATTAAATAGCACAAGCTTATTCAGATAGCGTCCACTTCAAAATGCAAAGTATACGTTATACGGCACAAATATGGTGTTATCTAATGTTAAACTATGTGAGTGGGGCTCTATTGCGCGACAGGGATTTGAGCAACTTCCTGAGTCATAGCTGGGTGCCGCGGACAGGCGACACCTGAACAATAATTTCTTGTTGGGATAGCATGCCCCTTGCCAGCATTGTTTAGGTTCTTTGTTCACACAGAATTATTTCCATAAATGTTACGCCAATGTTACTAGGTCCCATTTACAGGAGTGATCCCAGAACATTTACAGGACGTTTTTGTTTCACCCAGAAGGCTCTCTGGGACCAAAGTGCTGTGTGAATGAGATTTAGGAGAGCAGATCAGAGGGAAGATAGCAGAGGAGAGGAAAAGGAGCAGAACAGAGCAAGGCAGAGGAAAGCAAAGGGGAGCTGAGAACATCAGAAAAAAGGACAGCGAGTAGAAAGCGGACAGCAGGAAAAACTTAGAGAAAAGAAATTACTGAACGTAATCATTATTTATAAAATGAATTATGATAATCCAGTTTCACTGTTGTTTTATAAAAAACTATGATTATAAGGCAGCATAATCCTGGGATATTCTTGTTACAAATTTATATACACCCCAGTGGGGAAAATGACTCATAAACAGTTCAGGATCCATTTCACAAGAAAAAAACAATTTTAGGAGTACATTAGCAAATAAATAGCATGAAAGCTAATAGACAAGAACTAAAAGCCACAAAACCCAGATTTTGATTGCCTGGGCTTTTTAAGGAGGTTTTGCCTAACAACTTCCCTATCCAACCACCCCACCAGAACCACTATCAGCCTTTCAAAGCATATCCTTCTAAACTCTTTAGCCTTTTCACACAGACATTACAAAAAAAAACAGAAAACGCATCCGGGATTTGTTTGATTTTCGGTTCATTCACACTGCCAATGATTTTCCGGAATCTGTGTGTGCGATCATATGATGCATTTAAAGTCCTGCATTTAGTAGTTTTTTATCCGCAGCGTCTGAAGTTTGCTTTTATCCGTTTTATCCGCTTTTCTCTCTCTAGAAACTCACGTGCATTTTTGTTTATGATAAGACTATATAATTGTTAAAAATCATACCTATTATACAATATATCCTCTATAGAATCAGCTATGTCTTGCTCTCTCCCAAGGGTTTTTCCCCTCCTAGGACTTTTCGCCACAGGGTTTTTCTCCTAGGAGTTTTTTTCAACTCTGGGGAGTCTGCTGACATTGGCTTAACTTAGCACCATCTAACATATGTAAAAATTTTTACTACGCTCGCTAATATGGTCAATCTTAACCGCTGTATGCAGCTGTTTATGTTTTAAGATTTTTCTGTGTTTTTCCTGCATCTATTAATGTAAAGCTGCTTTGAAGCAAACAAACAATTGTAAAAAGCACTATATAAATAAAATTGAATTGAATATACAGGAGAGCGTGATGTGACATTCTTTTATGCTGGCGAATGATCTCAGCTTTAGAGTGGATATTTGACAAGCTCCCTGATTTCTGCTTCATTCCAGTTTGCAGACATTTCTCATCCTGAATGTTAATGTGCATTTAAAACCCCGTTGTAAAAAGCTGAACAGTATTTGTTGCGATGACGCACATGCATTTTTGTTTATCATAAGCTTATATGAGCGTGTGATGCACTATTCTTGTATGCTGGTGAATGATCTTGGCTTCAGGATGGATAGTGATGAGCTCCCTGATCTCTGCTTCAGTACAGTTTGCTGACATTTTTTTTTTTTACTTTCATTTCGTTTTTTTTTGTGTGTGATTTGCTGTTTTAATGTTCTTAAAAAAAGCCTATACCAGGGACTGGGGCTGCAAATTAGCCTTTGGCTAGAAGCCTATATGTAGAGCATCGGCTGCTTGGAAGTGTAGCAATGTTTACTGCATTGTCCCTGTTAAATAAACCAATAAATGAAATGAAATGAAATTTTACGCCGTGAATGTTAATTTGCATGTTAATCCCTCATTTTAAAGAGCTGAACCATAACCTCTTTGTTGTGATGACACGGGAGTCCTCAATACGCCACGCATCTTGCGGTATTGTTTCTGTGTCTTGTTCAAACAGACGGCTGTCCGGGAATGTTATGGGAATATTACTAGGTCCTTTTCCAAGAGCGATCCCAGAACATTTACAAGACATGTTTGCGTTCACACAGAGGCCTGCCAATTTTACGGGTATTTTCTGGGACCAAAGTGCTTTCTAAATGAGACAAGGTAGTACAATGCAAAAGAACACTAGTACAAATCCAAGTAGCACACGTACACACTCCAGGTCAAGAGGAACTGAATATATCACTGCAAGCACTGATACACAGATACGTCCTGTTAAGACTTCACCACTTCAAACTTCCCTAAGATGTTGGGAAAAACATCCACACACACACAAGCCTTCCACACGTACAGCTTTGACCGGAAAAAGCATGTTTAGATGCTTTACACCTTCCTGCTTAAGAGAGGACAGAGGACGTTATCAAAGAAAGAGGGGAAGTAACACAAACAGAGAAAGAGCAGGAAGGAGGTGAAAAAACTGCTGGGAAGTCTAAGCTGTCATATCTGAAGCTTTGGCGCCCTCCACTGTCCTGAAGCAGAAATGCACACAAGAAGTTTAAAGGATGAAGAAAATTCAAATTTTTGTGCTTCCCTATACATACACAACCAAGCCGAGATAACAGAAATGTTAAATGTGTATACAAATGTAAATGTGCATTCATGTTGGACAGCTTGCCGTTGAAATATGCATGTTTTTGTGTATTGTTTTCTTTGTTATTGTGGGAATACTGGTGCATGATTCATTTCACACTAACTCACATTTATTGTACTACTTCCTGTTTGCGGACAGCAGTTCCTGTTGCCACAGCTGTGGTCTGAGTCATTCATTTCATCATCGTATAATATAGGGATGTGGTGTAACACAGGCTTATAGAAGTTATCGACTTTCAATTGTAAAACTACATCAGCTGTCCGTAACTGTGGCTGTTTGGTCGCTCTCACTTCTTCAGACACAGATGAGAAGTCTGTGTGAAAGCTGTGGCCATTTTACATCACACAGAGAACTAAAATAACTCTCACACGCCCAGGCACACCCACCACATCAAAAGCACTCCATTCTTGCTAAGTGTTTGTGGTCTCGGTAAGCCGATATCATCTGTTCTGGGTCAGCAGTATGTTAAAATGTGCACAGACATTGTACTGCTGATGTCTGGCCAGAAGGGGTCAGTGTTGCCCTGCAGTCATAATATTCAAGTCAGACAGCAGCTCTCCTTCTCATTCTCGTTTAGTTTTTTGTTTACATTTATTAAATTATTTTCTCACACATTAAATCTCTCCTCACAAAAGCTTTATGAAATACTAATACTTCAAATGATCAATGTCTACCAAGTTTCAATTTTGTGCTGTTTATAGGGGAAATCTGCATGTTTAAAATAGACTTGGGAGTTCATTGGGAGCTGAAGGAAATTATCAAATTAAACAAAATATCAATATTCAGAATATATAAGGTGGTTTGAAAATCTGCCGGACACAGATTCCCAGAAGATTTAGTGATGTCACAAAATAAAACACTGGAATTTAGAGCTATGTGTGTGTGTGTCCGTGTGTGTCCATCCTGAAATGAGGTCATGGTTATTGGGAGACAAGAGTCATGTAATACCTATAACTAAGATATATACTATTAAACCCTCACAAGCCCGATTTAGAACAGAATGTAAGCAATGTGTGCGGGTGTATTTATGAATATGTTGTTCAGCGACACTGTGTATGTGTGTGTGTTTGTTTGTGTGTGTGGGTGCGTGTCTCACTCTGTCTTTGTCGTCCGCAACGTCGGACAAAACATCATCCAAATCCAGAATTCCTCCATCACCGTGTTCAAGTCTGTAGACCTGCACCCAATACTCTTCACCCTGAGAGAGAGAGAGAGAGAGAGAGAGAGAGAGAGAGAGAGAGAGAGAGAGAGAGACAGAGAGAGAGAGAGAGAGAGAGAGAGACAGAGAGAGTGAGTTAACAAATTATATCAAAAACTCTTTTCTTAAAAGCAGGGTATATGATTTGAACCAGAAACATTTGTAGTTATGCTGGTTCAAAGTCTTGTCACATCCTGATAGCAATCGCTATGTTAAGTTGTTTAAATGTATTTGTAGACATTTATGTCATCTGTGAAAGGCGTAGGACCAAAAAATGTTCAATCAGTCATAGATCTCGACCTCATCCGTAAGCGTAATTTGAATGCCACCACGCAGCCTGTTCACGCAGACACCATACATCATCGGCGTGTTCAAGTGCGCTCACCTCCCGTCTGTAAACAGAGGGAGAATGGCAAACTTTTCTGCTGAATTGACAACCTGCACAAGAGCCACAAAACTAAAGGCATCTTTTAAAACAACAACAGCAAAAACTGCCTGGATCAGCCTGGAAGAGCCAAAACCCAAATTAACATCGGTAACTTTACTGCTTTACGAGATGCAAACAACTGCAGGAGGCAAAGGGTCTGAAAGGGTTTATTTTGGTACGGTAGGTACGCAATATGTTTGTATTGAGATGGATTCAGATATTCTACTTTGATGAAACATTGAACATTGTGCTGCTTATGAAATTTGTGTTCGTTTACGGATTAGCGTAACGATATAGTTACTACGTCTACACAACCGAAAGTGTGCTTTAACAAATCTGATGTAAACCAGTTGTTTGTGTTGGTTATTTTGGTAATATTATTCACTTTGTACTGCAAAGTTTTCTCACTGGTGAATGAGACATGAGATGTGGACGTCTGATCTGTGCGTGTTCATGGGTTTTGAAAAAAGCGTGACTTTGGATGGCGATTTGAATGTAGGGTGGGATCGTGATTTCATTGCTAGTCGGCTACTGTTAGCATTTTTCAAAATTAGATACCGTGCCTTTAAGAGTTTGACTTGAGAAAGACTAAAGGCCGGGGTATACCTTTTTTCCGCGGCTGTGTCCGACTCACGCGCGCAAGCGTCCGCGCAGCTTTCCAAGTATACTCCCCGCGGCTACACGGAGATGGCCGCGTTCGACACTATACGCAATACAAATGATTTCTTATTTAAATTATTAGTCTAACAGGCCGTCAGGGCACCACTGATTTGGCGACATTTACAGTACCTAAAAACATTAGGATAGGTGAAGAAAAGTAAGTGGTACCATTGCAAACACAGTTTAGTACAAACAACAAGACAACAAAGAACAGGAATCAAACATTATGGTAACAAACATGCTCCACAGCTTTCTGTTCTTGGAAGAAGTAAAAGTTAAAGAAGAAAAACGATAGTGTGTGTGCAAATGCTGTCTATTTCCTTTGTATAATTGTTTATAGTCGAGTGTCCCGTCTAAATATTTTCACGAGCATGCGCTGTCGTACGCGGACTGTACGCGCGGTCTCAAATTTTGGGCTGCATGGGGACGGTCCACGCGGACGACTGCGGACCCTCCTGATGACGAAAATGACGTCATGCAGACGGCGCGCATATGCGGACGTCCCTAGTATACTTTCGGCTTAACAGTAGACATACAGACAGAGGACACTTAACAAAATGAAGAAATGCACACAGATAATGAGGGTTTAACCAATCAGGATAATGCACCTGAATGTAGAACATCGCCCAGACATCACACACAGGTCATTACACACACACAAACAATGCATTCAGGCAGACAGCTGTAGCTAAAAATCACAGACAACACATACTGAATTGTGGGACAGTTACATCTGTCTATCAGGACTGAAATGCATTTTCTAGTCATAGACCCCAATTCACAGAGGCTAACAAAACAAGCTTTTTAAAGTGAAGCCTGCTCCCCTCCCTTGGGTCAAAAAAATTGGTGTTGCATTTCTTTATACGCATTTCCGCACAAGGCAATGAAAACAAAGATAGACCAAGTTGAAGAGTAGCAAAGAATAACTCGAGCAGCAACAAAATTGCTATCTAATTACTTAAATCACTGCTTCTTTAACAACGTATTCAGCTTTTGCCTCAATACTGTATAGTTCTTCACATGTCCACTTAGATCCAAAAATCGGAGGTCCGACACGAGACCAGAGCGGGTTCGGGTCTAAAAGTTTTATGTGTGCCGGACATGGGTCGAGAATATTAGCAGACCACCTGAACTTTCTAAGACCTGAGTTTTAGAAGACCTGTGCCCGGTTGCATGAATCTACTTAGTTGAGGGTTTCCCTGAGGGAGAAAAAATCCCTGAGGTAAGGGATTTATTTAAGAGCGTTGCAACAAAGGTCTTAACTGTCACCCTTACCTAAGTGTTTATACTAAGTATTTTACGGTAGTCTCTGCCAAAACACGGCAGCGGAGACGCGGTTGCTATGGTTACAAAATCTCACAGCGGTAACAAATCAACGCACGCAGCTCAACAGACGGCGGATTTGTGTACAATGAAACATCCCAAATAACAGACTGTAAAGTGCCGCGTGTATAAAACCTCAAAGTAATTCAAACTGGAAACACTTTAGATTGACGGACGATCAAACCGCTATTCTCCTAATAAATACGCATCTTTTTCTCTAGGGATTATTCCGATCGTTAGAAATGGACGTTGGTACTTAATTTTCTTAAATAACCATAAAATCAGCCATCGCGTGTGACGTTAAGGGACCTGTTATAGTCCCTTAAGTTTTTAAGAGAAAATGTGACTTAAGGACTTTGTTGCAACGCATAGCAGAACTTAAGGTAATACTTGAGCATTTAAGGGTAAATACTTATTGACAGCCTTAAGGTTCACTTAAGGGTTTTTCTTGCAACCCATTTTTTATTAAGGGCACCCTTAACCTTATATTTAAGGGATTTCTTAGCTTAAGGACTTTCATGCAACCGGGCACAGAACTCTCTCGTGTGAGTGCATCGAGTCCTTTTATAACTCCTCTTTGTTTGCCAAGAGTGCTTGTGGTTGGCGGTAGGTTAATTTTCCATGAGAGAGAAAAAAAATTGTCGGGTTTGACTCAGGTCGTCTTTATGAACATTAGGTAAAAAGTAGGGGTGTAAATCGGACAGTTAATTGCTATGCGATACAGTATCGATTATCTCAGCCAGTGATGCGATGATTGCAGATACATCAAACTTTTTTTATGCAGTCGATTAATTTATCGATAATTTAATATTACGAGCCTAGAAGCAGTTAAATTTTTAATAACTCATGAATGCAACCAAATATATAACATGAACGTTTAATTAAACTATGTAAAAAAAAGGCACAATCTCTGTCCCAATTGGGACATTTAGAACAACAAATTACAAAAAAGTGAATACAATTTTTTAAATAAATAAAGAAAATGTCACATAAAATCAAGCTTATGACAGCAAAGGTTTTCTGCCAATCATTTTGTATTTGGAAAATAGATTGAACAAACATTTCCAAACCCTCTTTCGTGGTGTTTTTACTGCTACAACCACTTTGTTGATGCATTGCATTTACTTGCTCACACTACACTGCAAATTTCTGTAGAAATTACAGTATTAATGGGTATTACTGGCAACTAGCTGCCAGTAACTTACTGTAGATTTTACATTTATGTTATTTTACTGGCAACGGTTTGTTCAAAGTTAAATGAACATGAAACATTTTCAGTCTTTACCTTCTACAGTAAGTTACTGGCAACCAGCTGAATAATAATTACAGCAAATTTTTTACAGTGTAGCACACGAAAATAAACGAAAATGCATGCTTTGTCTGAGATCCATTGATGGACGTTATGTCAAGAAATGAGGACGCAGAAAGTCAAAAATAAAGGTACCTCACAGGGAACTACTCTAACCTTTTCCACTGGTGGCACTTGCTACTAACTTTTTCAGTAACTGCCTCAAAACATGATTTGGTCGCACAAATTAGATATATTATATTATGGATAATAATAAACATTAATGCCTTGTTTTTTTTAACGTTGCAGTGTTTCCCACAGATCTGAAAATTACTTGTGGTGGTAGCCTGTGAAAAGGGCAATCATTACCCACCGACAAAAAATGGTCTACTATACATCAGACTTGGCACCCTAAGTAATTAAACTAGGACTGACCCCGACGCGACTGACCATTTAAAATATAAACCCGGAACCGCACGGGTCTCGGGTATTCCGTGAAGACCGCTCAAGTTCAGACACATGAAAGGATGTGACACTTGCTTTGGGTCGCACCGACCCAATTCATAGAGAAACAGAAAGCACGCGAACGCTCACCGGGAGAGACACGACGTGCTCGCACGCAAAATGAAGCCAACTTGATGTGTTGAAGGCTCAGAGCACGTTATAAAACGTATTCTTAAAATACACATTTCTGTTTTAATAAAAAGCTCATAGTAAATCATAGAATATTGCCTAAAACATAAGGTAGGCACAAAAATAATCAGTGATATATTTGCGAACCAATAAAAATTAGGGTCACAATGGCATTTCAAAAGGTCGCATATGCGACCAAAATGGTCGCAGTGTAGATCCCTGCCTCATATCGATATTTTGTGTGGCATCGATGGATCATATCGTTAAAAATTTATTTGATGCATCGACCCATATCAATGTATTGTTACACCCCTAGTTAAAAGTGATTTGGGTCATTTCTAGTCAGGTACATTGCTTTGGACCCACGAAGACATCTAACTGTGTATCCACCTTTACTGGTAACATACCCCTAAAATCTGCTTACTAGTGATCTGCATGGGTGAAGTATAATGACAACTATGGCGCAGAAGTATAAATCAGCCTTTAAAGAAATACAATCTCCTCAATAATCCACATGAGCTGAGGTATCAATTCAATTTATGAATGTGGCAGACGCTTTTATACAAAGCAACTTACAAATGCATTTAAAGGCGGAGTCCACGGTGTTTGAAAAACGCGTTGGAAAAGGAGACGGGCCGACTACCAAAACACACTTATAGCCAATCAAATCAAATCAAATGCCGGGTTGCGTATGTGTGGGGCGGGTCTATCAACAGAAGGTCCAGATTCTATTGGGGTAGGGGCGTGTTTGTTTAGGTGATTTCAAATATCAACATTGGCTTTCAAACATCATGGACTCCGCCTTTAAAGGGGACATTTCACAAGACTTTTTTAAGATGTCAAATACATCTTTGACGTTTCCAGAGTATGTATGTGAGGTTTTAGCTCAAAATATCATATAGATCATTTATTATATCATGTTAAAATTGCCAACTTTGTAGGTGTAAGCAAAAATGTGCCATTTTTGGGTGTGTCCTTTAAAATGCAAATGAGCTGATCTCTGCACTAAATGGCAGTGCCATGGTTGGATAGTGCAGATTGGGGGGGGGGGGGGGTTATTATAAGATGATCCCCTTATGACATCACAAGGGGAGCCAAATTTGAATTACCTATTTTTCCACATACTTGCAGTGAATGGTTTACCAAAAGTTCTTAGGTTGTTCTTTTTTTTACATTTTCTAGGTTGATGGTTGATACAAACACTGGGGATCCAATTATAGCACTTAAACATGAAGTCAGATTTTTATATGTCCCCTTTAAGTTTCATCAGCATGTTCGCTGGGACTTGAACCCACAACCTTTTGGGCAGCTTATGCAATGCTATACCGACTAAGCAGCAGGAACTATGGGGGTGATTCTCAATAAACCATTGAAACACCACGGCACTAATGATTTTAGCTTTAAAATGTGTAATAAAGTAACATTAAAAAGCATCAGAATTAACACAATACTGTGTTCTACCTTGCACAATGTGTGATTTCAACATAAGAATTTATAATTGGAAATTTTATCTCATTTTCTGCTGAAATTCTCATTAACGCAATGTGTCCGGCTGTGTTTGAACATGCGTTATGTTGTAATTTAATCAAATTAACACAAAAATATAAAAAAAAAAAATGGATGTTTTGCTAGACTACTTTAGATGACAGAAAAAATATTTACTGAATATTCATGTATAATAATAATGAAGAAAAATTAGGAAAATGATGTGTCCATGCCTGATGTTCTCATCCTCCGCAACACTTTTTGAGAACAGTTTAAGCACACATACAGAATTTTAATAAAGTTTGATTTTGAGTGACCAAGCACATGGACCAGTTACTTCAAGATGGCTACCAGGTAAGATAATTTTTTTACAGTTAATTTGAAATATTGTCTTGTCAGAATGCTTACACGACATTTTGATTATCATTACCGCAACAGATGCTTATTAAATGTTAATTTAATTAATAGAAGCATAATACTTTGATTTTAAATGCATGTGCAGAATCTCCAAATTATGTTCTTTCAGGTTTGTCATGTAATTTTGAAAATATGTCAGTGTTGATGTTTTCTGACTGTTGCGGTAATGAGATTTTTTAGGACTAATTTTTTAAATTATGTTACAAAAAGTGTTAAATGATAAGTAAAAGTTTTTTAATTAATGTTCCCATTTACTCCAGACTTTGTTTTTCAATGTCTGGTGGGAAAAAAAGTAAATTTAAGCAATTTTTACATTTTCATGCTTGACATGTTTAAAACCAAGTTTTCGTGAGAATCACCCATGGAGTCTACATGTATCATTTATATCTGTAGGACATACATACCAGACGGGCGCCACGTTTAATACAGAAGTTTAAAGGCTCTGGGCGCCAACAAAAATGATTACAAAAGTAGCAAAGCAAAGACGTGCATCAAAACAATCTACAATAAGGGTGCCAAAACTCGATCCTGGAGGGTCGGTGTCCCACAGAGCTGCACCCAATTCAATTAATGTGGCAGGTGTCCTGAGGCAAGTTGTAGTTAAACTCTATGCAGGACACCGACCCTCCAGGACAACGTTTGTGCACCCCTGACCTATAATGAACAAGCAAACAAACACTCCTATTATGCCAGCCAATCATAAGTCAATGTCTTAATGCACCCATGTCCAATGAACCAATCAGAGCTGACTCTACCTGTTCAGTCCAGCCTTTTTCCTCTCCAAGTCTCTTCTGCAGAGAGAAGTGATGCTTCCACATCCCTAACCATCACAAACTGCCTTTCCCGCAGACGGACAGACAAGACCAGCGCAGTGTTTTTCTGTCTTCTTGTGTTTATTTTTTTCTGCCACTCACTTCACAAGCAAATAGCTGAGGACACATGCAGTAACATGAGAAGTTCACTCTCAGAAAGACCTCTCTCTCTCTCTCTGTGTGTGTGTGTGTGTGTGTGTGTGTGTGTGTGTGTGTGTGTGTGTGTGTGTGTGTGTGTGTGTGTGTGCGGAGCGGAGCGGATTGTATTCCATCAAAAGACAACTGAGTGGTATTTGATACATGAGAGGCCATGTCTTATTGAACAGCTGAGAAAGGCTAAGATGCACAAAGTAACAAGATATACAAGCTTATATATACATATATTAACATTTACGTATACTGTGTACGTGTGTGCATGTGCGATGTAATGTTAATTAATGTTTATTATGCTAATAAAGCTTCTAAAAATCTCTGGAGAAAGCACACGTCCACTAACCCAAACATGCAGTCTAATGAGGGACCATCGACATCTTCTACCAACAGAGAGCAAAGTGTTTTCATGAGAAAGAGCCTTTATGAAGCCTCTTTTCTTACAAATCGCCTTTCATTCAGCAAAACGCAGGAAATAGGAGTCATTTCACAGCCCTTACTGGAAGACTTGATCACGTGCAGCTATTATAAGCATATACTCTGAAGAGGCATCTGAAATATTTAACTAAACAAATAATAAACATTTGAAACATACCCTACATAAAAACTGGTAGAAAAGGAGAGAAGAGTCTAAAAGAGAGAAGAGAAATATGGATCTATTTAAACCAACAATTGGGTTTGTCCATATTTTACCCTATCAATTAATATTCCATAAAAATATATCTATAGTTTTTACTAGGGCTGTCAAAAAATCAATCGCATCCAAAATAAAAGTTTGTGTTTGCATAGCATATGTGTGGGTGCTGTGTATAATTGTTATTTATATATAACACACACAATCATGTATATATTTAAGAAAAATTTGTTATATTTATGTAAAAAATATATATATTTATATATATAATATAAATTATATAAATGTATATACAGTATATAAATGCAATATTTCTTAAATATATACATGAATGTGTGTGTATTTATATATACATAATATTTACACACAGTACACACACATATGTTATGTAAACACAAACTTTTATTTTGGGTGGAATTAATCATTCCAGCCCTAGTTTTTACACTTGCTTGAGGTGGTTTTTGACCACAAAAAAAGAAGAGTAAATGCGAAAAATGGGATATGGAAACACATTTGGGTCAGTGACAAAAAAGGTTTGGCAAGATGAGAAATTCAAAAATCTTTTTAAATAACTTGTTTTAAAAGCATGCATCAGGTTTATTTTAATGCACAGGTATTTATTTATTTATTTTATGCAATAAAAAATTACATTTGCACCATTTTTATGAAAGTTAAGACTGAATGGACCTAAAATTTCAAATGGTGTTAGCGCCAATTGTGCCACAGAATGAGAAATATTAAATATTTTATCCACCTTGATAATCATAATCATCAAAAAAATATATATATTTCTAAATGTAAATTTTAATATGTTTTTGTAATATTTATCCTGACATATGCTGAACAGCTCTGTTTTTTAAATAATCTTTGACAAATTATGTAAAAATGTATGTTAAAAAAATCATATTACACTAAACTAGATGAATATATTTTATTCCACATTTTTTAAAGAATATATTATAATTTCATTAAAAAAAATACTAGTTACACCAATTCACACAGACTGGTTATACCACATTGACATTTTGGCAATTATCCCCCAAATAGTCTTTCAAAATGAAATAAAAACTGAAATTTTAGACTTGGTGCTCAAAAAAGAGAATGCAAGTAATCTGCAAATATATTTTGAAATTTTAACCCTTTTACATTTAATTGAACCATACGGACACAAAATAATTAATGTCATGTCACTGACCCATTTGCTGAATAAATTCCCACGTGACTAGGTGTGTCACGATTCTCCAAATCCTCGATTCGATTACATTTTCGATTTGAAGGTCACGGTTCAATTTGATTCTAGATTTTTTTTGCAAGCACATTTTTCGACTAGACTTTTATGAAATATAATATCTGACCTCGAACCCGTAGATGCCCTGCCATGTTAGTCTTGCTGCCAGTGGAAAAGTTTGGTACCCACGCATAGTCCTGATAAAACTAAACTTCCTGTCAGATGAACATTCCTGTCAGTAGCCTACTTTGCACCTTAAAGGTGCAGTGTGTAATTTTTAGAAGGATCTCTTGACCGAAATGCAAAACAATATACAAAACTATATTATCATGGGTGTATAAAGACCTTTCATAATGAACCGTAATGTGTTTATTACCTTAGAATGAGACGTTTTTATCTACATACACGATGGTCCCCATACATGGAAGTCGCCATTTTGTGCCGCCATGTTTCTATAGAAGCCCAAACTTTTTTACTAAGTTGTCTCAGACGATGACATGGTTGTCCGGTGGCGGCTACCGCAGCTTCTCTATGTGTTTCAAAAATCAGAGGTGAGCAGTGGACTGAGCCGTTGGTTGTAATTCGCAAACTCACCACTAGATGCTGCAAAAATTTACACACTGCACCTTTAAAAACGCGCTTTTGTCAGCCAGATTGTGAGACTATACCCCAATAAGCAATGTTTAAATGTTGTTTTCATAACTCTTAAGCAACTGAAATAAGTTGTTGTGAAACTTAAACAGATCTAGTTCAGA
Organism: Misgurnus anguillicaudatus; assembly: GCF_027580225.2. Taxonomy (NCBI): domain Eukaryota; kingdom Metazoa; phylum Chordata; class Actinopteri; order Cypriniformes; family Cobitidae; genus Misgurnus; species Misgurnus anguillicaudatus. The sequence continues at coordinate 42,349,944 of NC_073338.2, read as the reverse complement.
GAAATGACTTTTGACTAGCTGTAGCTAGCGAAGTTAGAGGGGTTGACTCGCAGCACTCAACGCGTGTTTTTTTTTTCGCTTGGCAAGCCGACCGGACGTGACATGGGGTGTGGCAGCATCGACGATTCAATTTTTTAAAGTTCGAGGTTGTGACTTAAAATCGTGACACTCTTACACGTGACTGATCATCTAGCTGTATCAGCTGATGTTGTCTTTCCCAAATATGGGGCTCGACGTCATCGCAATGCCCTTGCTGCCTGTGCCTGCATGAAAAGTCTGCATTTATTTTTCTGTGCACAGCGTTCAGTTTGGCAAATACAAGCTGCACTGCTAGTAAATTTATAACTTGCCAAATCGTAACTAAATGCAGTCCTGTCCCCCTTTTCTGAGCATGTCTTGTTTTATTTACTGTTGCTGACTAGGTTACCAATACCACCGCCATTCGTTTAAACAACTTGATGAAAACCTAATTGGCATTTGTTTGTTTTCCTTACAAATTTTTAAAAGATTTGCTACATGTTTCGATGGAAACCCTTTTATAACCTGACCAAACCCCAATAATTTGTCCTTTTAGTGAAGGACAAATTACATTTACGAGTGTTGGTATATTTTTATAAGGTAATCAAGTATCACACACCATGTTTTTTCTTTGAAAAGCTTGTATATGTTGGTTTTAGACACGATCATAAAACACGTCAAGTGAGTAAGTCTCAACTGTTTTTACCATGTCCACAATCAAATTTGCTGAAAAAGACTGTATTTTATCGTGGCTTTGCTGCTTGGAATGTTGTTCCTATAAAGATACGTAAAAGTAATTCAACACATGTGTTTAAAAGAAATTGTGTAAACATGTTGTTAAAGGTATAGACGTACTTCTGCTTGTGCTGCTACTATTAATATTTATGGGTATAGTTTTGTGATGTGACTGGATTAGTAATTGTATTTTTGTTATTATTTTATTTGTTTGAATGATTTTTTGTATTGTGCAACTCTGTGGACCCCAGGAAGATTAGCAACCACTTTGTGGAAGCTAATGGGGATCCAAATTAACAATAAACAATAAACCCACCTGCAAGTTTATGTGGCACACAATGCGTTCTGATTTTAGAGACATTGCAGAACCCAAGAACTCACTTTGTGAAGCTGTTCTTCCTCCGCACACTCAAACCAGACTCAATTAAATCACATCCATTAAAGCCTCGTCTGAGGGTTAAATATAGAAACATCATCATCATCATCATCATCCGCTGCACCAGCAGCAGGACAAAGATAAATCACTGTTAACCTCGTGATAACCGCTACTGGTTCAGCAGAGGCTTAAACAAGATCAAAACACGTTCCTGCACTGCTAGTACAGTACATCAGTTATTACAAAATGTATTATTTTAACACTATAAAAATGTTTTCATCATACTCTGCATACCATGTAGAGATGTGTGGATAAATCTTAATCAATCGGTATTGATGTATCTAGATGTTATTAGGTAAAGGAATAGTATAGTTACCCTACCAATGAAAATCCTCTCACAATAACTCTCCTCATGGCCATCCCAGGTGTAAATGACTTCCTTCCTTCAGTTGAACACAATTGAGCTTTATTAAGTAATATCCTGTTCTTCCTTTCCGTTTTGAAGCTTCAAAATCATGGGCCCTATGCAAGCTAGGAAGAGCCAAGGTATTGTTTAGGCCATGGGGTTCTCAACCTTTTGCAAGTTATGACCCACCAATGACTGTTTCAAAAATTCTGAGGACCACCTTTCTATGATAGTATCACATGATAGTATCAACGCAAAATATCAGAAAAACAACAATGCATTGTGACATGCCTTTCACATTACTAAAGTCACTAAAGGTACACCTGTAGATGAATGAGGAATATCATTGCTTCCAATGGAAAAACCAAAATCACATACAGTTGTGTTCAAAATTATTCAACCCCAACTGAAATTGATTGTTTTGGCCGTTTTGACATTGATTTTGATCATTCAGTCATCCTGCTTACAATTACATCAAAGAGGCATGTGTAGGTCAGACAAATATAACATAACATTTATAATGAAATAACCACAAATGTCTTTTCTGTGCTCACATCATTATCTGTTTTATTCAACCCCCAAGTGACATTCAATCTTAGTACTTAGTACAACATCCTTTTACAGTTAAAACAGCTTTTAAACGTGAAGCATAGCTTGACACAAGTGTCTTGCAGCGATCTACGGGTATCTTCCCCCATTCATCATGGGCAAAAGCCTCCAGTTCAGTCACATTCTTAGGCTTGCGCACTGCAACTGCTTTCTTTAAGTCCCATCAGAGGTTCTCAATCGGATTTAAGTCTGGTGACTGCGATGGCCACTTCAAAATGTTCCAGCCTTTTTTCTGCAACCATGCTCTAGTGGATTTGGAGGTATGCTTGGGATCATTGTCCTGTTGAAAGGTCCAACGTCTCCCAAGCCTCAGGTTTGTGACGGACTGCAACACATTGTCATCCAATATCTCCTGGTACTGAAGAGAATTCATGGTACCTTGCACACGCTGAAGTTTCCCTGTACCTGCAGAAGCAAAACAGCCCCAAAGCATGATTGACCCCCCACCATGCTTCACAGTAGGCAAGGTGTTCTTTTCTTCATAGGCCTTGTTTATCCTCCTCCAAACATAGCGTTGATCCATGGGCCCAAACAGTTCTAATTTTGTTTCATCAGTCCACAGAACACTATCCCAAAACTTCTGTGGTTTGTCCACATGACTTTTGGCATACTGCAGTCGACTCTTCTTATTCTTTGGAGACAGCAAGGGGGTGCGCCTGGGAGTTCTGGCATGGAGGCCTTCAGTACGCAGGGTGCGCCGTATTGTCTGAGCAGAAACTTCAGTACCCACATCTGACAAATCTTTTCTCAGTTCCTCAGCAGTCACACGGGGACTTTTTTCCACTCTACGCTTCAGATAGCGCACAGCAGTCGCAGTTAGCATCTTTTTTCTGCCACGACCAGGACGTGTTTCAACAGTGCCCTTTGCCTTGAATTTGCGAATGATGCTTCCTATGGTGTCTCTTGGTATGTTTAACATCTTTGCAATCTTCTTATAGCCATTGCCCTTCCTGTGAAGATTAATCACCTCTTCTCTTGTCTTCCTGGACCATTCTTTTGACTTCACCATGTTTGTAACCACACCAGTAAATGTTTAGAAGGAGTTGAGTAATACAGTCATTTTAAAGCTGCCTAATTGGTGCTTATTAGGCTTTATTGCTGTTCCCTGACATCCACAGGTGTTTTCAATACCTGATTGAAAACACTTCAATGAACCTCTGTTCTTCAGAGTGGTAGTTCTTTAAGGGGTTGAATAATTGTGTCAATGAAGAATTCACAAAAGAAACATTTACTACTATATTACAAAACCAATTGATGTCATTTTAGTTGCATATGGTTCTTTAAGAAGTCATTGTAGTAGGGCTGCACGTTTTCAAGTTTTTAATTAACCGTTAACCGACACCCTTAGCGGTTAATACTCGGTTAACCATATTATGCGCAAGGCAACCCAGAGATACAGACACACGAGAAAGGGGTAGTTATTAATTTTTAACACCTTTAATAACTGGTTGGACGACATTTAAAACAAAATTAATTTATAGAAATAAAACGCAGTGGTAAGGACAGAGCAGCTTAAGTATGTCACTGACTTTTGCGTTCGCGGGGATGGTAGTCTGGGCGAAGGTACTCGCAGGCTCCGCGGCCGCCTCTCTGATGCCCGGGTGTTGGCTGGGTTTGCCGCGATAGTCGGTGAAATGGGGATTGCCGGTGCTTCAGCCTCTCACCGGTTAGATCACTTGCCCACCCCGACACCGTCTTTCACCGTCGTTTTGATATTTTCTTGTAATTAAATCATTTAGCTTCGTTAGAGAGAGCAAACACTTATAACTGAATGTGTCTGCTGCATGAATTCACAGCTGAGCTATACGCGAGTCATGTCACAGAGCAGCAGGTGTCAGATTTCATTTATTTCTGTCAGAGTTTGCAAAGCGAGCTGAATGACCAGACGATAGCAGAAGCTGCGTGCTTATTGTTTTTGTTATACTGCACATATATGATGTTTAATATAAGCGAGATAGTTTTGTTGTATTTTTTATCAAGAAAAATAATAAACCCATCATTCAAGCAGCGCTTTATGGAGGAGTAGCCGGTTGCACTGCTTGGAACTGGCGAGTTCTGCGAGAATTAACTGCGCACATTGACTCAAGCACTTAATTAAACCAGCTGTTTATTCATAAGCACGCAAAGTCATACGCGATTTAATGCAGCTTTCGCAAGCGCTGCATTTAAACAATTGCGTAATTCAAAAGTGAAAGTAAAATGCGCACGTCTGCATGCATTAACCAGTGGGAAAATTCTGTCACCGCAGCAACCCTAGGTTGTACATCATGAAGTATATAAGCACTGCATTGCAATACTTGCATTTTGCCCTGTCATTCTCTATTTTAAAGTGCTCCCACGCTGTGCTTTCTTTGCCCGCTTCATATTAGAAACTGCTACTACTTGTGGATATTACAAATGTCTGGGAGCACTTTGGCGGTCTCTGGTGGTGCAAAAATGTATTACAACAAAAATTCAATGCACGCCATTGATGCCAGTTAACCGAGCAAAATGTTTCACTCGGTTAAACAATTTTTAACGGTTAATCGGTTAACCGGTTAACCATGGACACCCCTACATTGTAGGATTTCATTCTGAATACAATTACAAATGTACACTAAATTCCCTAAAACCCTTAACAGCATTGGGGGGTTGAATAATTTTGAACACAACTGTAGGTGTAATTTTGAGCAGAAAAAAAACATTTAAAGTGGAAGATGTAAAAACTGACTTTTAGGCTAAGATTTTAGACTTTATTAGTGCTCAAGGGTAGTAGCTTTGAAAAGCTACATCTTTAAAAGGTAAAATATACAGCCGCAGAAAACTTTAAGAGACCGTTTCAAGACTGTTTTCAGTTTATATAAACATACTATTTATAGGAATGTGTTTAAGTAAAAATTATAATTTTTTGTTTCATTCTATCAACTAGAGCTGCCAAACGATAAGTCGCGACTAACTGTTTCCAGAATAAAAGTTTTTGTTTACATATTAACAATATATTATGTGTGTGTAATGTATATAATAATTGTGTATATATAAATGCACACACATGCATGCATGTATATATTTAAGAAATATTTGCATGTGTATAAACATTTATATAATAATTTATATCATATATAAATATGTATTATATCAATATGTTTTTTCCTTAAAAATATACATACATGTGTTTGTATTTATATATACATAATATTTGTTGATGTACTGTGTACAATAATTATGTAAACAAAAACTTTTATTCTGCAAACGAATAGTCGTGACTAATCATTGGGCAGCCCTACTATCAACTACAAAAAAACATTTCTGCCAAATTCCTAATAAAAATTATTCTTTTATTTCCATTTATTTGCTAAAAATTGAATTAGGAAAAAGATTTTAAATACGCTTACTGCAAAGAAAACAAAGTTCAAATTCATTATCAACCACACAATGTTTTAACATTTATTTTAGGAACAATTCAAAAGTGAATATTTGATGAAATAACCCTGATGTTTAAATACTTCTTTCACGTATCCTTTCATGCTCTCAGCTTGTACATTGCTGTTGTGTTGGAGTGACTTTATGTCACTTTTGAGGTTCGCTGTTGAAAGTCAACAGACATTGGACTGAAATCATAACAATAGGCTACATTGTAGACCTGATTACAAAAGGCAAAACTGAAGTGGTCTATTCATTTTTTACGCCGGCTGTATAAAAATTATTTTTACTTCTACACATGCAGTGAATTAAAATGCGTCTTTGACGCATAAGCCAAACTGAAAGTATCTTGCACGTCAAAAAATCGTGCAAAAGGGAGTACACTGGAGTCACACAGCGGAGCACCGTGGACAGCTATTGTATATGCTGCCTTTTTTAATGTGGCACAACGCGGACGTGCTGTTTACGACCCTATTCACATGTTACTGCGTCTCTATAACAAGATTTATAAATCATTTGTTTATAGTCTACCACTGCTTACGCGGCCCACCAGATGGCGCTAGAGGGACCACTGGTGGGCGGCGGCCCACTGGTTGAGAATCACGGATTTAGGCTACAATTACTTAGATTTATTTTGGCAACCCAAATGTTTTTTTTTAAACATTTCACATACACGCGACAAGATTGTCAAAAAGATTTGCGTTTACAAGGATCGGTAAAATGTAAAATATTTAAAAACTTGGACCGCTGTTGAAATTTCTTTAGGATGTAAAGAGCTCAAATTAAATATGGAATATTGCATTTTAAAGTGATACGCGCCTTATCAATGAAACACGCACCTGGAGAGTTTGAATGCAGGCCTTTGACAAGAAGTAGTGCTGCAATAGTAAAAGTGTGAGGGAGATACACTTATCTATGCAGTAATAATAAAAACTGAGGATGCAATGCATCATATTTCAGATCGAATCAGATTGTTGACATAATAATCATATTGGAACTGAACTGAATCGAAAACATTTAAAAGAAACACTACATGTCTCCGCACATACACATTATTTTACAGACCAATAAATAAAATTAAATCATCATAATGGCAAAAGCATCTAGCAGGTTTTTTGGATGGACGATGAGGTAGGTTTTTTACTACATGTGACCGTGGACTATAAAGTGGCAAAATTTGATAACTCGGTATCTTTAGCAGCACAAACACGGTCATGTAGGTTGCCGTCATTATCGTTTTGGTTATACTCTCGCATAACACATGCGCAGGATATCACCGATATCGCAGATTCACCTTTTGTAAACTATTCCTGTAAATGGAAATATTTGTTTGGCAATTTTTAAAGCAACAAAGTAAGTTTGCTTATAGGTCTGTTTGCTATATTCCAGCTACTTTATTTGAGTACTATATCTATTAGAGCCTGACTGATATATCAGCAGGCCGATATTACGCATTTCCCAAACTATCGGTATGGGCATTCATAATGGCCGATAAATTAATATAAAAAAAACCCCGGACGAAACAGCATTCAACCATGTCATGTGTGTTGGCGTTGTATAGTTTGTCCACCAGAGGGCACTCTACAACCTCCCTGTCAGCAACACTCATGTATAACGCGTCACATATCCTGGAACCTGCGGATCCAGCCAGAGTCGGGCAGAGATAACAACGGTTAAGTGAGTTTATGGTGAGTTGGTCACGAGACAAGTATCTTTTAAAAATGCATTATCAGTTAAAGTTATAAGTTAAAACTCATAAATAACTACTAGTGATGCACCGATGTATCGGCCACCGATATTTATCGGACGATTTTTGATGAATTTGAAACCATCAGCATATCGGCAATAGCACGAGAAAGGCCGATACCGATTGTTTATTAATTAACTGCATAAAGAAATCCATTTTATGTAAAAAATGAGTTAATGTTGTTAATAAAATAAATGTTGAATAGCAAAAACCACCTTTGAAGGTTGTCATGCTGTCTTATTATATTTGTTTTAATTTGTGCCTCTCTTATTATGTTGGTCAGTTGAATGTTAATTAGATCCAATCCATGTTCAGTAAAAATTATTTGATGCAGAAATAAACTTGCTAATAGACCAACTGTATAGTATTGTATACAAGTGTTTGATATCGGTATCGGCCAGAAGTTGTCTGTTTAAATCGGTATCGGCCCAAAAAAATCCTATCGGTGCATCCCTAATAACTACAAATAACTAATGTTAGGGAAATCTGTTAATGTTTTGTTGCGTGTTTCTGAAAAAAAATCTGCCGATATATCGGAATATCGGATTTTAAAACCAACAAACATTTGTATCGGTATCGGCCTTCAAAATCCTTTTTCGGTCGGGCTCTAATATCTATCCCTACTTTTCAAATCTCTTAACAAACCTAATAACTTCCATTGCCTCTAAAAATGGCTTCTCCCTTCACCAGAATTAATCAAGAGCTCAAAATGAATAAATAATAAGATCATATGCCTAATTTCTAGAATTCAATCACATCCTGATGGGTAAAAATCAATACCCATCCTACATTATTCCTCACTAAAACAAATGTCACATTTCTGTAGCTTAACATACTGCAAATGCTATTAAATATATCAGCATGCGTGTTCCCTGGGTTCAAACCCACAACCTTTTGCGCTGCTTGCTTATGCAATGCTGTACCACTGACTTATAGAGGATCACTTACAGCCATATTTAAATAATAGTGCATGCATATTGTTTTCTATTCAAACACAATTATAATACACAATGTTGCCTTACTCTACTAGCTAATGTTTTAAATATCATGACCATATAAAGACAGAAGCGCGCTCTCTCCCACAGACCAAGAGATTCACACAAATGCAAAACTGTGCTTTTAAAAGCAGTGGCCTCAGGAACAGGACTGAAATACTCCTCTGTGGATCTCATGCTATTCAGGACAGCTTGGCACCCAAATAAACACTACAGACACACACAGCAACAGAAACAGCACACAGAGGACAACACACGGTGTGTGATTTCATTTATGGATAGATTTGTTTTATTTTGATTATGTAATTGCAAAACCTGAAAAGACACTTTGTATTTCCACAAATGCATTAATCTTTTTATATCTGCAAATGACTAAAAGTGTATTACAGTTGGTATAAACTGTACCAGTCATACACTAGGTGCAACCAGATGGTAATACCCTACACCATAGGTTTGAAGGAAAACATGCATCTACCAAGGTCAACGGAAAAAATGTAAATCAGTAAGAAACACCAAGGAGTGTCACTAAACCCTTTTCGTGTGGAACTTATCTTTTGTCATGGATTCAGTATCTGCTGTTGCTTGTTTAAAAGATGCATCCAAGCTTCTGTTAGCAAACTAGTAACATTTCTGAGAAGTTACTGGAATGAAACGCAGGCAGAGCGTCTGTGAGAATTGTAACATAGAAAGATTGTGTGTGAATATGTGTAAGTGTCCTGTACACACACACTTCAAGAATTTACGGGACTGACAACCGCATTCTATAACCGAATTAAAGGGACACTCCACTTTTTTGAAAATATGCTCATTTTCCAGCTCCCCTAGAGTTAAACATTTGATTTTTACCGTTTTGGAATCCATTCAGCTGATCTCCGGGTCTGACGCTACCACTTTTAGGATAGCTTAGCATAATCCATTGAATCCGATTAGACTATTAGCATCACGCTAAAAAATAACCAAAGAGTTTTGATATTTTTCCTATTTAAAACTTGACTCTTCTGTAGTTACATTGTGTACTAAGACGACAAAAAAATTAAAAGCCGTGATTTTCTAGGCAGATATGGTTGCTAAGGTTACAATACGTAATGGTCATGTGGTGCGTTGTAAAAATAGATACAGTGGTACAAAAAATTTCATAAAAGCGTAGGGAAACCTTGACCCGTGTATCACTAGTGACAAACGCATTTACAGGAACTCTGCATATGGTGTGGCCTACAAAACCCAATTGAACAGTTGTTAATAAAGTATGTAAACATGCATCATGGACATGACAGGTCTCTCTTCTGAAAAAATAAATGCCTAGAAGGGGATAAAGTCTTTTGCATCATGTGCGGTGCAGAAAATGACAGAGGCACAAGTGTTTGCTGACTAGTGTTGCCAGATTTTGCATGAAAAAATACAGCCAACAAGAAAAATTCAATAATAAACCAAAATAAATCCAAATGCTTTACCTCAAAGATTACAATATTGGGACCGGCAGCTTCTCACTTTAAAGGGGACATTTCACAAGACTTTTTTAATATGTAAAATAAATCTTTGGTGTCTCCAGAGTACGTATGTGAAGCTTTAACTCAAAATATCATACAGACATTTTTATAGCATATTAAAATTGCCACTTTGTAGGTGTGAAAATTTCAATGCCAAATTTCAATGACCTATTTTTTCACATGCTTGCAGAGAATGGTTTACCAAAACTAAGTTACTGGGTTGATCTTTTCACATTTTCTAGGTTGTTGGAAGCACTGGGGACCCAATTATAGGAAAAAGTCAGATTTTTATGATATGTCCTCTTTAATAATTAATGATTTAATAATTTCATGAGCCAGAAGCCATAAACGGTAAAGCACCACAACCAGTGTTGGGTGTAACTAGTTACTAAGTAATTAGTTACTGTAATTTAATTACTTTTCCCTTGAAAAAGTTAAGTAAGGGATTACTCTTATTTTTCTTGTAATCTAATTACAGTTACTTCTGATGTAACTAAATACTTTGTATACTATAATATGATAGTGGATTTAACAATGTTTTAGTTTATAATTCTCACTATTAACTGGTTGATTATTAGCATTAATATTAATGAGATGTTGGCTGTTTATTAATACTAAATAGCACATATTAATGACTGATTTTGCAAAACCTTATTCTACATCCTTAACCCTCCCCATTTCTACCAATACTTAAAATTAACAACTTATTTAGTATTTATAAGCAGTAGTTGGGAGAGAATTGGACCATAAAGTGGGACAAGAATAGTCGATGTACATTTATATATTATTTCTTTGAGCCATTTCAAGCCTATTCTTGTATCATATACTGAATAGGATTTAGAAAGTAATTAGTAATAAGTAATTAAATACTTTTTGGAGAGAGTAATTTTGTGAAGTAATCTAATTACATGATTCAAGATGTAATGAGTAACTAGTAATTAATTACTTTTTTTGAGTAACTTACCCAACACTGACCACAACAGTATGCATGTACAAAAAAGACGAGGACCTGGCAACACTGCAAGACAGCACTGAGAGAAGTAGCGTCACAAATGCGTACAACACCAAGACGGTGGTTTATTGCACAACATAAGCCTGTAATATTGTTTTGGTCAAAGCTGTGAATGATAACCAAATTAGATGGCAAAATGTTCCTATGGTTAACTTTGTGTCAATTATAGTAGTTTCGAGAATCAGTCTTGTTCTGTACAGAGACGTGGAACGATCGTTTATGGGAATCACTCCTGGATTTCAAATGTGGTTGTCGCTTCAAAAGTTAGCAGTGTGTACCGGGCAACTGAGACTTTAGACTGGATTTGTGTCACATATTTTATACTTTATACACCTGTTAAAATTTCAACATACTGGTGCCCAAAACACTACAATATATGTTAGAGCTGCACGATTAATCGTTAAAAGATCGTGATCTCGATTCGACCCCCCCAAACGATCTTAATTCAGCATTTCAACGATTCAGGTAATTATATTTTTAAGGAGGAAAGACGCAGTTTCGTCAGTTCTCTCGACAACACGTAATCACAGCGGCCGCGATGACGTCTCATTTATTGTTGCGCAAGCCTAAACTAAAGAGAATGAGTGAGGCAGAGCTATGCGTCAAAAAACGCTTGAATGCATTCTCTGGAAATCTCAAGCGGAGGTTTCCACCTTCCGATTGTTTGGCGCCGAACGTTTGCGATTGGTTGGCGCCGAACCGCGTCATAGCTCATTACCATAAAGTAATGTTAATCCATGTCTACTTATCTGAAACTTTCAGAAGCATAATTCTTAGTTTGCACCTATAAAAACTTATGTTAAACTAATGTTCAGGGGTTTTACATCTTTAAAATTAACAAAGTTCTTGAGAATCGCGAGAATCTTAATTTTAGGCAAAAGAATCGTGATTCTCATACAGAATCGTGCAGCTTATTTTCCCACTATATACTATGTTCAAGCATGCACCTTTTGTGTGTATCCTGACCAGCAAGGTCGTTCTGATGTTTACAGAGACTGATCGAATGTTTGACAGCTAACCAATTTAATCACATGGGTATTCAAGGCCCAGTCAGAATGTGAAAGTGTCCCTTTGAGAAGCTCTGTACAATTGAGCTCATATTTACCTATGTGTGTCTGTCTGTCTGTCTATGTGTGTATGTCTGTGTGTGTGTGTGTGTGTGTGTGTGTGTGTGTGTGTGTGTGTGTGTGTGTGTGTGTGTGTGTGTGTGTGTGTGTGTACATAGCAGAAGTGAGAACTTTACACAGTTCCACAATGTTATCTTACAAGCATTACTGTGCATACAGCCGGTGGGTTTTGTCCTTTGAGCCCTTTTCACACACAGATTACAGAGAATACAGGAAAACGGTGTCCCAAATTTGTCTGGGGATCATTTGATTTTGGTTTATTTCATTGATTTTCTGAAATCTTTTGTGCGTTCACACATATCACATAGAGATCCCGTAAAGACACGTGACCTATATCTGTAATCGTGCACTTGTTGAATTTTTTTCCGCAGCGTCTTAAGTTTTTTTCGGGAAACCATGCATGTGTAATTTTTTTTTTTCATTGTGAATGGTGATCTGTTGATGTTGAGCTAAATGATGACTAAGTTGTTGCGACATACCCATCTTCACCAGGACACACCCCTACGGCATTGTTCCTGCCTTTTGTTCACATAGGATGCAATCTAGTGATGGAAATTTTGATTCTTTCAAGAGATTCATTTGTTTACATATCGATCATCAAAATGATTCGTTCAGACTCAAAACAGCGACTCGCCTTCAAACTCCAAGGCTATTGGCTCCAGGTTTAAACAGTTCAGAGAGCTAACCGGTTCACTGATCTGGCATGCAATGATAATAGCGACTCGCCTGTTATGGGGGTAGAAATATGAGTCAATTGATTATGTGAACAAGAACGATTCGTTCACCTAAAAGATTTGTTTAAAAACAATGATTCGTTCACAAACATAACATCACTAACGCAATCCGAACATGTAAGGGCAATGTTACTAGGTCACCTTACAAAAACAATCCCAAAATTATGGGACAGGTTTGCGTTCACACACAGAAGGCACTCTGGCAAATTTTTGGGCATTTTCTGAGATTAATGTGCAGAAAGGTGGAGTGGGCTCAATATATCTTGATCTACATAATCTATAATAAAAGAATTCAAGTCAGCCAAGACCATGAGACCAAAAACAGGCACAATAAACATTCAAACATTTATAATTGTGTGATAAACTTCAACACTGTTTATCCAAACATTTAACAGTTCAGGTTATCTGAGGTGATCTAATGTTGTTCCTCAAAGGTTATCTGAGAGTTCTTCCAGTAAGAGTTCAGCATGAGGTTGTTTCTCTGCAGGGAACTCGCTAACACGGTTTTCCAAAATAACCTTCAGTACACATCAACAAAGTTTCATTCCCTGTGATGACATCTATGCTGGAGCAACAGTGTTTTCTTTAAAAAGCAGTAACTAAAGATAAAGCCAAGCTTAAGAGTAAAACAACATCTCTGGTGGCCTGCAGCATAGAGGCGAGTTACTAAGACTGGGATTTACCTGGAAGTCGGTGACATTTATGTATAATGAGAGCTGGGCCTCAAGAGGTTACCTGCTGGTGTAATGGTACACTGAGATTTTAGGCGTTATTTTTTTCTCTATACAGTTAAGACCACACAAATCTAGTCGGTAGTCGCATCAAACTCATACTTTGCCATTAGCTTTGTTTCACCCACAATCGCATTAAAAAACAATGGATGGAAACAAGCATAATTATAAATAGTGCATTAAAAAACACGCTCAATTGAATCAGATTCATTTCTTCAATAAAAAAAACTTGCATAAACTACGATGGAAACACTTTAACCAAGTCTCTACATTTGCACCAAAACAGTTATGACTTTGCACAATGGTTGGCATCTTGAGAGAGCATCAGATGTACATACATTACATTGCTTATAGGGAGCCTCCACTTTTTTTGAAAAAAATGCTCATTTTCCAGCACCCCTAGAGTTAAACATTTAATTTTTACCATTTTGGAATCCATTCAGCTGATCTCCGGGTCTGGCTGTACCACTTTTAGCATAGCTTAGCATAATTCATTGAATCTGATTATTCCATTAGCATTGCGCTAAAAATTACCAAAGAGTTTCGATTTTTTTCCTATTTAAAACTGGACTCTTCTGTAGTTACATCGTGTGTAATATGACCGACGGAAAATTAAAAGTTGAAAATAGTCCCGCTATTGAAAGTAACAAAGGGGACTATTTTCAGGCAGTGCCTGCTGGAAACACCAAAACTACGCCTGCTGTAGCCATGTTACAGCAGCAAAGTCCTTGATTTTTACGCCAGAATGAGAGTATAGTTCTTAGGCATATCGGCTTAGAAAATCACAACTTTTAATTTTCCATCGGTCTTAGTACACAGTGTAACTACAGTTTTAAATAGAAAAAATATTGAAATTCTTTGGGGGTTTTTTAGCGCAATGCTGATGGTCTAATCAGATTCAATGGATTGTGCTAAGTAGGGCTGGGCGATATGGCAAAAATGTGATATCGAAAAAAAATCCATATTGACCGATAACGATATACGATTTCGATATAAGATGCTAATGCTTCCAGCTTTAAAAGAGTAGCCTATGCCAACAATGACTGAAGCCACAAAAATAAGAGGGTTCATTAAAAAAAATGTAATCTGCGCCTCGTCTGTTTTTTTAGATAGCCAAACCACTTCAATATAACAGAATTTGTGCTACCTTTTTTGTCCACAATTTCATCATCTTTGGATAATTATGTATTACATATAGGCCGATGTATTTTGGCTGTCACTACAGCAACGCTACTGACAAGCAACCAAATCTTTAATTTTTCCACTTAATCATAAGACTATATTCATCTTGTTTTACCTTTTAGGCATCTGTATTAAATGTAAATATATTCGTTATGAAATTGTCTGTCAACATGATTTAACAATAGCAATAAATACAAATGATACACTGCACAGTCCTCACTGTATGAATTAAATGTGCAGCGGCAAAATTTAGTTAATAGTTAATACTAATAGTAGTGAGGAGTTTTCATTTTTTTTTGTGTGTAATGAACATTTCTGACACAGAAAGCAGCAGGCTGCTGTCACTTTAAGACCCAAGACAGCTTTGGCTTTTTTTCCGCGCTGAATACCGGCGCTCGGGTTTTTTCAGTGCTGAGCGCCGAGAGTTGAAAAATATTCAACTTTGGGTGAAAAGCTACACTCGTCAATAGCCTCTTTCACACAGTAATTCTGGTAAATTACCATGAATTTACCAGAATAAATTTACCAGTAAATACAAAAATGTGCTGTTCACACATGCAGTGACGTTCCGTCTTTTTACCAGTTAGACATCATTCACACATCAGTATCAAAATACCGGTAAACTCGGAGAGAAAGCGGAAGTTACCTGTGGCGCGCGGCGGGCGAGCTCTGTCCGTGTCGTATTTGTAAACGGCGGGTTATGACTTAATATCCACGGTCCGTATTTTGTTGTTTTCACATCTGTGGCAAGCGGTCGCGAAGTTGCTCGTGGCCAAACAAAATTGCGTTAGGCGGCGTCAAACGGAACCTGCGCGTTTGCACATTAGGCTTCACAGATGGTGTGCTAAGGACGTCGGCAATTTGGCAATTAGATGGTAAGCTGTTTTAAACAACTTTGGTGAAGAAATGTGGATGTTAACTTCAGGTGTGCTCGACTTTTAAGCAACATGTGTGTGGAAACGTCCGTAAACAGTCTGGGGGAAACCGCGTCACCTGTATAAAAAACTTTCTGATTGGCCCGCCCGATCTGTCAGCGCGGTCTGACGTCATCTAAATGCCGGTAATGCTATATTTTTCGTTCACACACAGCGCTTACCGGCAAATTACCGTTAATCTTACAACCTGTCTTACTGGTAAATTGGGAGCACTGATTTACCGGAAAGGTTCTGTTCACACATGACATGTTAACTGCAATTTACCAGTAAATTACCAGTAAAGACTGTATGTGTGAAAGGGACTAATGTCAGTTCTCACACGGCCGTCCAAATACAGTGGAGGAGGGGCGGGACATTACCACAGCAACCAACCGGCTCACAGCTGAAGTATCAGAGCTACCAAAGCGCTTGGCTGAAAATCAGCTGACATTGAGCGTCCTCAAGGCGTTTTCAGCTGCGTTTAAAAGTTTTGATGTGTCCAGCCCGTATAATGCAACCTGCTTGTGCTTTAATAAGGCGCTTGTCATTGTTTGCGATTCATGATGAAAAACGGACGTAAGTCCAACATTACACAAAAGTACTGATCAATCCATATCGAGTAAAAATGTCCGGAGCTTATCATCATTATCGCTTTAAATTCTATCACGATTCGATGTGATATCGTTTAATCGGCACAGCCCTAGTGCTAAGCTATGCTAAAAAAGGTACCGCGGTGCCAGACCCAGAGATCTGCTGAATGGATTCCAAAAAATAAATGTTTAACGGGAGTAAGAAAATGAGCCTATTTTCAAAAAAGGTGGAGTGTCCCTTTAAAACACTGATTCCTACACTGCTGCACACTCATACAGACTGATGCTGTAATGTGTTCAGATATACTTGTGGATAATAATGCATGACCGATCAATAAAACAGACATCCACAGCCTCACACAGTACACCTCTGTCTGCCTCTGTGCGTGTGTGGTAAAGCAGTTGGTACCTCAGCGTATACTCATATTATGTGTACCGTACCCGTTTGACCGCAAAGTACGGTTCATTTGGTAAGTGTGATTGTTCCGTACTGTACCAAGCGTAGTGTACCCTGGAAAATTTTGCAGAGGTGGTCTCAGGGACGGTTCGCTTTGGCAGATACGCTCCAGAATGCGAAACTTCAGCTGTCACTATAAACCCTCTGATATGCGGAGCACAAATACATACAGTCATGTGTCACCGCATCCCAAACGACCCCAGATAAAACAGCTGTGTTTGACATCAATTTATGACATTGAACAGTCCCTCCAGAAAAACGCTATTATGCGATTGCATGATTCAATGCATAGTCAGCCAAAGTCAGCATTTTCGAAGCAAAAAGTCATATCTTAGCAGAAAGTTGAGCATTTACATCACACATGCACAGCTATGTCCTCTGTTTTCATGGGAATGTTAGGAAGTGACGTAATTACTGGATGTTAACATCAATGAAAAGCTGCAAACGGGTTTTGCAAGTTCCCGCAGTTTTCACAAGTTCCTGCAATTTTGGAAGTTCCCGCAATTTCATCGCATAAATATCCCACATATTCCATCTCTTTTTTTAAGAAAATGCGCAACAATCACAAAAAAACTCTGAGTTTTTCTGGAAGGACTGATTAAATAAACACGAGAAAGACTTAGCATATTAGGAGCGGTCTGCGCTCCAATAACTCTTGTGTTGCTTTAATATCATAAACTTAGAATTGTGATAAACTCCATCGCACATATCTTCCAGTTTTCTTCAAAACAATTGCATCGTTTAATGATGCAAACATACCGTACTCGGGTATGGATCATAAAGTGTGAAGTGCAGACGAGCGTGACAATCATACTCTGATACAATTTGGTCCAGTTAAGTATATTTGAGTACACCCTAAGTCTCAGCAGCTGAAAGATAAGAAGCTAGAAAGAGAGAGAGATTCTGATATAGTTAAAGTGGAGCAGAGTGATTTGGTGTAAAGAGAAAAGCAAAAAACCCTGACAATAGCCTCTTTCACACAGTAATTCTGGTAAATTACCATGAATTTACCAGAATGAATTTACCAGTAAATACAAAAATGTGCTGTTCACACATGCAGTGACATTCCGTCTTTTTACCAGTAAAACATCATTCACACATCAGTATCAAAATACCAGTAAATTCGTTGAGAAAGCGGAAGTACTTGTGGCGCGCGCGTTGAGCTCAGTGTTGTATTTGTAAACAATCCACGTCGTTCATATCCACGGTCCGTATTTTGTTGTTTTTACATCTGTGGTAAACTCTGGCAGTCGCGAAGTTGCTCATGACCAAACAACATTGCATGAGGCGACGTCAAACCGAAAATGCATTTTAAACAACACTACTGTTTGCACTTTAGGCTTCACAGAGAGCGTGCTAAGAACGTCGGCAATTCGGCAAGTATGTGGTAAGCTGTTTTAAACAACTTTGGTGAAGAAATGTCGATGTAAACTTCAGGTGTGCTCGACTTTCAAGCAGCGTGTGTGTGGAAACGTCCGTAAAACAGTGCGGGGGGTAAACGCGTCATCTCTATTAAAACATTATGATTGGTCTGAAGCTGTCAGCGCGGTCTGATGTCGTCCGTTCTAAATGCCGGTATTCCTATATTTTTCGTTCACACAAAGCGCTTACCGGTAAATTACTGGTAATCTTACAACCTGTCTTACTGGTAAATTGGGAGCACTGATTTACCGGAAAGGTTCTGTTCACACATGATCTGTTAACTGCAATTTACCAGTAAATTACCAGTAAAGACTGCATGTGTGAAAGGGACTATTGTAATATAACTAAGAATACTGCAAATGACACATTCACTACCACTACCACGGTTTTACTCTCTCAAAGCAAGACTTTAAAGTGCTTTATTATTTACAATACTCCATTAACTCTACCAGCATAATAAAACAAATACACATCATAAGATTGTCATAACATTGCATTGCATCTGAAGATGCTTATTATAGACATATTACACCTATAATAAGATGTGCGACTTTGTTGCAAATTATTTTGGTGCTTAGAGATTTAGGGACATTTTACAACATCCCAAGACCCCTCAACATTCTGCATTTAGCATAACTACAACATAATGTCTATGATAGGGCTGTGACGGCATGGGATCTTTTTTCTTACCACGGTGAAGAAGCAACAAATCATGAGGTTTTGGCTCTGACATTTCCCTGGACAAGAGATGTTGTTTATGCACGCAGGGGTTTGTACCGTTCCCTGGCACGCAAGAAATATCCGAGCGCTGGGCATCAACAACGCACTCGAATTAATGGCTTCATGTTTAAGAAGCTTGCAGTCGTGACAGTGTTTGTCTGTATTCATTTAACATTATCTGTAGACACCAAGTACTGAAACTTAGTAATAAAATCCCCAATTTGTTTAATGGACTGTCGCTCCCCCTTTTGCAGGACGCTTTTTTTCTCCAAAAGCCCTTGAATATAGGACGGAAGACAGTAAATTATGATAAACAATGATTAATGTGTATAGTTCATATCACACAACATATGCACTCACACCTTTAACTTTTTCCAGCAAAAAAATAAAGCATAAAAAAGTGCGGTGATGACTTCATCTCATTACCGCAGTGATACGGTAACGCGGTTATCGCATCGCCCAAAATGACACATTATCATGGTATATTACAACCAAAATCTGGGTTTGTCACACTGAAGGTATTTAAAATTACTAGTGAATATAAAAGATGCTTAAATGTGATTAAAAATAATCATTTATACATTCATATAAACTTTAACCCAAAAATATTCATGTTCATGTGTATCAACTACCAAATAACAGCACTGCAAATTTCAATCTAATTATGATATAGGAGTATCAAAGTGATTTAATTTTATTGCCACATGACCTTACCCAGATAATATTAAATCACAGACTGCGTCATATTATAGTTATATTTCCTAACATCAGTTACGTCACGATATCACTCCAGATCACGTCATCAACTACTTCATCTTTAACACCTTCTATTATCATTTTAGCTAGGCAAAAACAATACAATCCACAACATCATAACAACTTCTTCATCTAAACAAAACGACACAATAAAGCTCTACATCATAATATTAGTTTTGTCCTTACAGTCACATACGACAGCTGACTGTTCTGGAGCAAACAAAGTGGCAATGAGTTTCATTTACCACACTCACATGTGGCCAGCGCTGACACAATATAAACAATTCTGCTCATGCACTATACTAACGGAAAAGATTATTTATTAATGTGAACAAACGGGCTTTTGTTTATCTGACTCTTGCTCTCCTGTAATCTCTGGGCCAGGAATCATTGAACTGTGAATGCTAAATATTGAACGCTATTACTGTAAGTGCCAGTTTCTCATTGATGCACACTTAGTGTTGCGCTTTTCTGAAATCTGTCGTTGCAAAAACAAAGACTTTTTGTTCATGTGCTTTTGTTTTACATTACCACCACCCAGTCTACACAGCTCGCAACGCGACACAACTAAACGCTCACAATATGATAAATAAACACAGCCAGAAGTGTCCAGAAAAACGCGCGCGTCCGTATAGCTTTGTTGGCCGCGTTTTGGTTTTGTCGTGTTGCTCCCTGGAAGTGTAGATGGGGTGTAACTCGAATTACCAGATTAAAGGTGTCAAGCCTGAAGATGTAGGCTATCAGTTATCTAGGTTAGCCTAGCAACATCAGCTCATTGAAACAAAGCGCTGGACTCTTTATGTTTACCGTAAAAAGTTTAAACCATTAAGTCATTGCAAATCGCAAGCAGATGCGTCAGATCGAGCAAATCACAAGTGTGTTTACATTATAACGTGTACATAATAAGCAATGTCATTTCTAACTTGTCCCAGAGCGGGGTGATAACGTGGAGCAAACTTCTTTCCCTCTCCTACTACTTCATCTTTGCCCATTTCTTACTGGTTTCCAGCGGTCTACTGTACCCATCATAACACGGAAGCAATTGCTGGGGTATTTAATGCGCAAAACACACACAAAGCGTTATTTATTGAAGACTAACGCTGGTTTATCCTGTGTTTGGTAGAGTTAAAGTGTCTGGACGGTCCCAAACCCTTCCCCCGCTCACTCTGTCTGCACACCGCCATGTTGCAGTCCTCACCGGCTGCGTCCAGGCGCAACAATGTTTCAAACGCATAATCAAGATGATACATTAACGCCATCTCACCTTAGCGATCGCTCTCCTGTACCGCATCGCGGCCTGCTGGATGAGCGCGTGCACTTTAAGGTTGCCGTCTCCGCACGGAACCACGACCCGAGTTCTGCCGAAACACACCGTCACTTTCATAGTTTCCACTCTCCTTCCCGAATCCTAGGGGAAACTCGGGATCAAGGGTTCCCGGGCCTCGATGTCCGGATCATTAATAATCTTTGGTTTTGTACCGTTGCGGCTCAGAAGTTAAAATCGGTACCCGTTCCGTTTCATCGCGTCGGTCGTTGCGCGGCGGTGTATGACCACCTGTTTAGTGTTTGGGATTGTGTACGGGAACCGCGCAGTCCCGAGTGCGTCCAGAGGCCACGCAAACGGGATTCCGACGCCCTCTGGCGGTGAAGAGATGTGCACGCGCTACAACTGTCTGTGTGTGCGTGAGTGTCCGCAGTGCGTAAAGTTTAGCTGCCTATATATGTAAAGGAGCAAATGTTTAACTTACATAGTAAAATATCACAACAATCAACTTGTGAGGACATTTTACTGGTGCTCACTTGATTAAAAGGCATGCAAATAGGCCAAATCATGTTTATTTGAGAGTCGTGTGGGTTAGATTAAGGGTAGGACAGAAAAATGACATGTTAGCCTATTATACAAATCTGTGTCTATGAAGTGACCTTAAAAATATAATGAAATAAACATCCATGTATGTGTGACAGGTTCTGGCATGAGACCTAGTGACCTTCACCTATCCACAGATACAGTTGATCGTAAATGTTTTAATTGCAAAATATTTTTTTACCAGAAGTAAACTAAAGTTGAAGTTAATCTATAGTATACTTTGTTCCATATAAAATAGCACAATCAATAATATGTCCTAATTTACATTATCATTAAGATAAGACATGTGTGTAATGAGATACTGAGGTTGTGCATGTCTGCATATTTTGTGAATGATTTAGCATGTAAGTATTCTGAAGTTGTACATATGCAGAATTGTGTGTATGTATTTATTGTGTATGCCACATCTAACTTTATACTTGTATGTCAAAGCCGTACTAAAATAGAAACACTGGGCAGGTGGTATTAGGCAGTGAAACCTCACACACACGCCCAAGGCCTGATACAGATTAGTTTTACAAGCCCAGTTGGGTGAAGCTTCAGTGAAACAGCTGTAGGATTACAAACACACGCTTTGATCTGTGTGAAGCACAATGACCAGATGCTCTATACTTCCATTAAAGTGAAAATCTCTGTAGTAGAGAACTGTGCTGGTCTTCATACCACGGTCAGGGAGTTGGGAACAGGTCAGTCTCACAAAATAAAAGCAACACATTTCTGCCTGCCATTCTGTTTCAAACCAAGAAGTTTTGTCTCTGGTCAAAAGCGGTTGTCAGTGAAACCTTTTCATCTTCCCACAATCATGTTTGATGTTTCAGCCCTAATATTTACTGTACAGTGGGCAGTATCCTTTTCTTCTTTTTATTGTCTACAGAAAAATATAGGAGTACTGTTTCAGACAGAGGTGGAGTGATTACACTTTAAATTTAAAGAAGAACGGATGCATCTGTTGTGGACTCCTTTTTGTGACTGCTTCTTAGTAATATATTTGTGTATGTGGCCATTATAGGGAGTTGCAAGTGTGGTGTCGCGACCAGGAAATCTGACACATACATCCCTGTGGGAAGGTTGGATCTTATAGAAAATATTCTTTAAAAATGCAATCAAAACTGAGTTTTATTGCACAATTGTCAAATGATTTAGTAAGGAATAATTGACTCCGGTCCTTTGAATTATAAGAAAATAATGCACACCAAGGTGGTAATGCGGCACGACGCGAAGCCGAGTGCCGTTACACCGCAGGTGTGCATTATTTTCAAATAATTCAAAGGACCGGAGTCAATTATTCCGCTTATACCACGGTTACCACACACATTGCTCTGGTGCCTATTTTTAAGACATTTGACAAGTTAGGTGTGCGGTTTACAGAAAAATAATCAACACCCATAGAACATTTCTCAGCCAATCAGAATGCAGCATTCAACAGACCCGTGGTATAATCTGCAATAAGGAACCATGTGAGTCAAATAACTGAGAGATCTCTAAGACAGAGTGACGGTTACAATTTTTAACATAAAGGGTTTTGTTCAAATACAAAATGTATGTTGGTTTCAAACTCTTAAAAACTAAAATTCCAATATCCTTAACTTGTTGACTTCAAAATCAGATCATGAATGAAATCTTTAATGAGAGTTTCATAAATGTCATGTTAAGTTTGTCACATTTCTGTTTTAGTAACTGTTCAAATGAATGGTGTAGTATTTTTGTAATTTACATTTCTGTTATTTTAGGAAATGTTTTGTGTTTCATTATTTCACTGTGACAAGCTTCCCCATATGTGACTATGGGGCGGTTTTCTGGACAGGGATTAGACTAGTCCTAGACTAAAATTAATGTAAAGCTGTCCAAACTGAAAACAACTAAAATACATCAGTGCCCTTTGTTTTGCCTCAATATGCACATAAGTAATGTTTTTAGTAAGGCATTTTTGTTCAAACTAGTTATATTTCCTAATTAAAATAAGGCCTAGTCCTGGCTTAAGCTAATACCTGTCCGGGAAACCATGGCAACATGTTTAAAAGTCCAACAGATGTTCAGTCAACTTTATTTTTATTAATGCATGGTGGAAATTTCAAAAGCTTAATAAAGTCAGTACTTAATGGTATGTGTAGCCTATACAAAAATTGACTTTTAAAATAAACCATGACAAATATTCACTGAAGTTTAGTCTAGTTTAGTTATTTTATTTATGAATCACACAAAGGTGCTGTACAAAGAATTACTAAATAGCAGTTTTGTAGTACATTTCACATGCTTTTATAAAAGAAAGAAACCATATAAAATACAAATAAATAAAAAGTAAAAGTTTGAGAAATTCTCCATATTTATTGTGTGTTGGGACAGAGAAGCGATACGATTCTTCTATCACAAGATGGCGCTACTTTTTTAGATTTTATTTCTAACATATTTACATAGATATTATATAACTACTTTATGGGTAAATTAATTTGTTTAGACTGCATCAGTCTGTTTGAGTGTTCTGCAATGTACGAATCGGTGTTTAAATTATTTACATAGAATATAAAACGATTTATTTAGATCTTTGTGGAAGGTCTGGCCAGTTGTAGAGGAAAGAGTTTTAGTTTAACTGTTTGATTTAAAAAAAAAAAATAGTTTAACTGTTTGAATACTTTTTAATTTTTTTGGTTATTTTTTGTCTATTTTTTAATAATTCATGTTCTTTCATTTAAATAATAGGCCTACTGTTCAGAGCTTTTTGTTAAGTGACAGCTTCACCTCCGACGAAGCTCCGCCTAGTGTATCTCGGTCAGTGTGTTCAAGTGTGTGTGTGTTATCGTATCGTGTGTGTGTGTGTGTTTGTGTGTTGCCTCTGACTGCACAGTACACATTTCCCAGACGCATCATCAGAGCTGACGTGGGCTCTACGTGTGCAGCGAGTCGGGCTTCCACTCCACCCGTAACGAGTGACGAGACTCTACGTAAAACTCGGGTAAGTTATTACTGGCATGTCGTTCTGCTGCCAGAGAGGATTTGGTGAAGAGCGCAGGAAGACAAAGATATAGCTGCTGTGAAATTATTTGAGCAATATAATATGTGAAGTAAAATATTGCGCTAAATGAAGCAATGTCTCGGAAGTGGTTCCTGCCTGGTTCTGTCAACTACTGTTGACAACAAAACAAACAAGCTAGTAACGAAACGCGCGCCATATATCAGACTTTTAATGTTTTAAAGTTAAATATAAATAAGGCGGGAACTTGTTGCATTTTATACAGGACTGGCGAGATTAAACTTTATTAAGATTGTTGAAAATGACGCACATTGATATGCGATTTTACAAATAATATTAAAAAGCAAACTGTTTGCATAAGGAAGTTGTTCGCAAGTTGATATCATGTATTTATGTTTTCTATAATTCATGTCTGTCTGCGTGCCAGTGAGCTCTTACGTAAGCGAAAGTGTGCGCGCATTTCTTCTGTCAGTACAGCAGACTTTTAATACACGTTTGAATAAATAAATGGGAAATTAAAAGCGTTAAGACAATACAGTAAACGAATTTCCTCATAAATTGAATTAGGTTTCATGCCTTGTATAGTTTCTGCGCTGTCAAGCGCGTTGAGAGACAACGAGGAAGTGCGCAGCCGCTCCTCAACGCAGTCGTTCCTCGTTTCAATGCGTGCATTAAAAAAAAATTAATACGTTTTATTAAGATAGATTTATACTTAATTATAAGTAGGCTAAGTACTACATTTACTATAATAATATGCAATATTAAAATATTGACCCACATATTAATGCTGTAATACTATTTATTGTAATATTTTAATTGTAATACAATAATATAATAAATAATTATATTTTGTAATATTGTAATACAAATTACACTGCTGTTCAAAAGTTTAGTCTCACTTACACATTCCTTATTAACATTTTTGTCTATACATTAATAACAATAAACACTTTAAAACTATTGAACAATACAAAACTATTATGTTGTACCTACAAAAAAACAGAACTATGTTGCATTTTAGCATCTTCAAAAGTGGCCACCCTTTGCCTTGAATTTGTCCTTGTCATATTATTACCATGCGTATGGAGGTCTCACCTTACACAGTATTACAGTAATTATGTCATTTTTATCAATAGTGGGATTTCCACCTGTATTTTCTTTATTATTTGGTCCAAATCAAAATAAACGTTTTATAATATGTCGAAAATAATAGATAATTCCAATTTTAAACATTGAAGATGTGCTTTTGGATCAAAAGAATTTTAAGACCATGAGAAACATTTTAGTCAAGTAAACCTAAACTGCTACGTTCTGTCATGTGTTGTAATTTTAACGCCATATAAACCTTAATACACTGTACATTTCAACATGAATGATCCTAAAACCACTATAGAGTTTATAACATTAAAGGATGCTAAAATGATGGAGTGCATCAAATGCAGTACGCTTGTGATGAATAAATATAAAGTGCTGACAGTGCATTTCCTCTCTGCGCTGTTGCTAGGCCGATCACCATGGAAACTGCAACCGTAGAGCAACAGGAAGCGAGTGCAACAGAGAAAATAACAAGTGAGATTCAGTCGGACTCCGATTCACTTACACAGGTACAAGCCTTACACAGATGCCATACGTAGTACAGTCTGTACTTAGTGGTGTTAAGATGGTACTTTCATGGTACTGTCTGATGACCCCATGATATTTATTTGATATTCAAGTGAACCAAAAACTATGGTACTTGGTAAGTGGTGTGAGACTGCAAAATGTATATTGAATATCATATAAAATGTAACCTAAAAGATTAAACAACACCACACATGGCTTGCTCTCTGAATTTCTCTGTGTCAGGGGGATGAGGGTGTGACAGTGATGTCATTACCTGGTGGACAGACACTCCAGGTGCAGGGAGTCATTCAAACCACACAGCCCTCAGTTATACAGTCGCCTCAAATGCAAACTGCACAGGTACACATATTAACACATTTTTATATAAACACTGTGAAACTTAAACACAACTCGATGGTAAAGTACTAATCTGTCAGCCTTTTGCACAGAATCCAGTCATTTATTTACCTACCAGACAGCAGACGACTCCGGGCCATATCTGCACCCAAATCGCAGCTCCGCTCGGGATCCGGTGCAGATATGGCCCAGGGTCGTGTGCTTTCTAGGCTATTTCTTTCACCTGGAGAGATTGACCAATCATAGAGCGTACAGTTAGAGCTACAACCAATCACATTTACTTATCTTGGGATCACTGGACTGATTAAGAAGCAGATTGACATAGTAACAAGCAGAGTGGATGTAGATATAATAAGATTTGAGTTGTGTGAAGTCAATGCATCTGATCTTCTTAGAAGATATAAGACTCGCAGTCACTTGCCACATTGTAAATGCATTTTTTTTAACATACGCTATGTAAAATGTAAAGTTACTTTTGTGTACGGCGCCAAACCTGCAAGATCTGACTTTCATGCAACATCATTTTTTATAAATGAAGAGTTTCGTTGCAAAACGAGATAAATCCATTTTTTTAATTTTTTTGTGAAAACATGTTTATTATTATGTTATCATGTTATTATTTTGTTTTATGGTGCTACTTAGCTGTTTTTTTAAGTTATGAAGGTTTAAATCAAAACAAACCAACTGCAGTTGCATTGAAATTAATTGGAATGCACAACCAAAAAACGATATTTCTGAACAATTAAAAAAACGGTGGTTAACTCGTTTTGCCACGAAACTCTTCAAATATAGAAAGTAAACTAATATTTGATAATGTAAACAAAAATTATAATTTTAGAAACATCAAAGTTTATAGGACCTGCTCCCCCCTCCTAAATTATTGTTTTAAAGTACAGTAAAAGTAGTTTATATTACTCATGCACTATATTCCAATTCTTGTAAATAGCTTTGTATAAAATTTCAATTTTTACTTTTAGGTAGCTGTGACTGATTCGGATACAGCACCATCTGATCCTCAAAACAGGCGAGCAATTCTTTCCAGACGGCCATCTTATAGGTGAGCCTCATTTTGGTCAGATACCTGTGACCTTATTAACCCAACATAATTTATCTCTTGAAAACTACAAACCACAGTTTACACTAGTTTAAACTAGTAGTTCTTAACCTAACAAACATTTTGTGACAGGCTCCGATGTCTTTTATTGTCTCTCATGATCAAATAAAGTCATTTTGACATTTGCTTGTTAGTTCATTTCTTCTGTGTATGTTCAGGAAAATTCTTAATGAGTTGTCTTCAGATGCACCTGCTGTGCCAAAAATTGATGAAGAGGAGAAAGTGGAGGAGGAAACCCCACCCACCTCAAGTGTTGCTACGGTGACAGCACCGTCTTCAATCTACCAGACCAGCTCAGGACAATACAGTATGCCTGAATTCATTACTCATTAATCTAATCTCATCTTTTTCTTTGACATTAAATCATATGAGGTGTTTATTATTGTTTAATGCCAAAATATGAAAAAAAATATTTTATTAGGAAACATATTTTGCATATTTCACATGTGTTTCTCAAAGCCTTATCAATTTTACAGATTAATAATGGTCTTTTGCATCTATATAGTCACAATCACTCAGGGTGGAGCGATACAGTTGACCGGGCCTGGAGGAGAAGCCCTGCAGGGTGTTCAGGCTCTGACTCTTCCCAGTCCTGCTACACCCCAACCTGGGGCCACCATCCTGCAATACGGCGCCCAAATGGGTGACTCCGGCCAGCAGCTACTGCTGTCTGCTGGACAGGTGCTCGTTCAGGGTAAGACGCTGTACCTATGTCTTTCCTATCTGCTGGGGAAAAACTGTACACAGATAGATAATACAAGAAGTGCTTATACCAAGATACAAGTTTTCACTATTCTGAAACGATACCTGTTAAGAGAAGTTTTTAGAGTTAAAACACAAATATGGGCTATATGCCTTTACTGTATAAGCTATATTTGGTAACACCTGGCCACAATCATGAAAGGACACAGGCTACATTGTGGGAAACTTGTTTGACTTGTTTTTCTTCGTATGTGTTTTGCAGCCAACTTTGTTTATAGCAAAAACTGGTTAAATCTGTTGTGCTGTGACATTGTGAAACTATAAAGTTAAAAATCTGGAATCTGGACTTGCAAAGATGAAACAGGCTCACTTGGTTGTGTTTAAGTACACATTTAATATAAAGCTATTGTGCTTAGTAGGGCTGTCAAATGATTAATCGCATACAAAATAAAAGTTTGTGTTTGCATAATATAATTGTTTAATTTTTGTATATGTTTATATATATATATATATATATATATATATATATATATATATATATATATATATATATTATATTTATATTTATATTTATATTATATATATATATATATATATATATATATATATATATATATATATATATATATATATATATACTAAAAGACACACACACACAAATTCATATGTGCATTTAGGTAACAATTACCTATGAATATTTATTTATTTATATTTTTATGTGTTTAATATTATATATACATTTTTTAAAATTGTATACAATAAAACATTTCCTAAATGTATACATGTATGTGTGTGTATTTAAATATACATAATAATTACACACAGTACATACATTATGCAAATATAAACTTTTAGTTTGTATGCGATTTATCACGATAATCGCTAAAAAACAAATACAACATTTAGGGCAGTGGTTCCCAAATTTTTTCAGCGTGCGGCCCCCCTTGTGTACAGTGCATTTTTTCGCGGCCCCCCGAAAGAAAATTTATGACAAAAACAGTTTTAAAATGTAAAATTTTAATTAAACAAAACATATAAAATTATACCTAGTAGTGCTGTTGGTTAGTTGGCTTATTATTTTTTAGGTTTAATTACACAGAATTCATGATAAATGAATGTAAATGTCATAAAACTGGGGCCCCCCTGAAAACCTTTTTGTGCTTTGTGTTTTGGTACCAAGTTTGTAATATTTTACAAGGACTGTAAAAGTTAAACTACCACAGCACTGAGCAAAGTAGATCATTAAATATACATTAATATATTCTAATAACAGTAATAATACACTATAAAAATTCCTTGTTGCACTTAAATTTTAATCAACTTGAATTTACAATTAATTTAGGCTTTCTTGACTTGTGAGGAGTTGCTGTGAATTATAAAAAATAAGTTAAATTAGCTTAAAGGAAAACACCTGTTTTTCAATATTTGACTATGTTCTTACCTCAACTTATGAATTAATACAAACCTATCTTTTTTCAATGCGTGCACTTTTAATCTTTATACAGCGCTTCTTGAATGTGTTAGCATTTAGCCTGGCCCCATGTAGTCCGATGGCTCCAAACAAAAGTTTTATTTTGTGCCACCATACTTACTCGTATAACCACTCATGTAACAGTCTTTAAATAGGGAAAACATGAAAGTGCTTCTAAATTCATCCCTGTTTGGAGCCATAGGAATGAATGGGGCTGGGCTGAATGCTAACGCGTTCACAGGGTGCTGTACAGGGATTTAGTGCACGCATGAAGAAGGGGTAGGTGTGTATTGATTTGTCTGAGTTGGGGTAGGAACATAGTAGAGTATTGAAAAATGGTGGTGTTTTCCTTTAAGTTATTTCGACTTTATTTTAGTAAGTTATAGCAGCTCCTCACTATTCAAGAAGGTATAATTATTGTAATTTCAAGTTGATTCAACTTTAAAATGTAAGTGTAACAAGGATTTTTTTTTTTTTTGAGACCTGTTGATTGACATAGAGTAAAGATACTTTTAAAGATATATCTATGTAAACAATGTGACAAAGAGGCTGTCGTGTGTGTTGTAGATAACCATGCCAGATGCCTGTGTAGTGTTATGAGGTGAAATGGGCACAGTCTCCTTTTGTTTGTGCTGAAGCGCTTTTGCGTCATTATGATCTAAAAATACATCACACTCAACATACCCCCCCCCCCCTTTTCGCCCCCTCTTCTTTCTTCTGCAATAAATTAAACTACTTTAATTACATACACTTAGACTCTCTGTTAGAAATCTGTTTTAGTCTCCCCCAGGACATGAGTTTTAACACAATTGTTTAATTTCAAGATGGTGTACACACAAACACACAGATACGGGTACGGGGAGGGCATTCTCCAGATACAGTGTGTTATTTCCCTCTGAGACTGCAGTGATGTCATAGTGATGTCAATGCCCTTAATAGTAATCTGGCTGAGTGAGCGAGCAAGAGCGAGCGAGAGAGGGAGTGAATAGAGAGAGGGAGGGTTAAAGGCATAGACAAAGTGTCACAACACAAACTGAGAGAGTCAGAAAGAGTTTATGAAAGAGAGAGAAACTCTGTACAGAGCTGATTAACCAGGAAAAAGAGAGATTTAAGAAGAAATTAAGTAGGTGGTGTATAAAAGACAATCCCAACTGGATTACTACAGTATAGAGATGGCAGTGACGGGGGAAGAGACGGAGTCAGGTGAGAGATCTGTGTTTTATTATTTAAAGAAAGTTGGATAATACTCTTGTACATGTTTCTGGACATGTTTGAATATACAGTTTGTGTTTGGATGTTTACTGAAGCATGTCAGGTTGTATGTTAAGTAGTTATTAGGAAGATATTAGGAGTTTATTATTTGTGTATTTCTTTGGTCTTATTCTTTCTAGATTCACTTGTTTATTTTAAATGGTCACGCAAATATTTCCTGTATCAATAAATAAAGTTATAAAAGATGCATGTGTACTGATAAAGGAATTTGGCAAAATGCTTTCAAAAAAAGTTTCAGATGTAGAATGTGACAGAGCAAGGTGTGATAATTAAAACTACATACAGTTTATAATAAGAAAAACATAGGACAGAATAAAGTAAATATGAACAGATAAAATGATTTTATTAATTTATGCAACTTTGATCATCATAAGAGAGATTTAAATCTCGCCCTCTCTTGCCGCGCTGTACTTTGTAAGTGAAAGAATGATTTGCTTTTATTTGCTTGTCTTTTCATGTGGCTTAAACGTTTCCCTCCACGCACATACACAAACAAACACATGCTCATTCAAACACTTCTGGTTACGAAAGCAGACTGCAAGATCTGCATGACTATTCACACGCATGAATCAGTGAGAGAGAGAGAGAGGACAAAAGTAAAGTGCATGAGGGGGCGGGGTTTACCGTTGACGTCAGTCTGTTTCCTGGAAGCTGGCCAAGAGAGAACGGGAGAGTGAAAGAGAGAGAGAATCGGGTGGGGGTGGTTGGAGCAACGACGCACACAGTGATGTCAGCATTTTGTCACATTGTCTGATAACACACACACACACACTCACACGCACAGAGATGAGTCAAGTCAAAACATAACCGCTTTGCTAAAGGACATGTGTTTCACATATACTACTATTCAGAACATTATAATTATTACTAATTGTAACCAATATCTTAAAACTATTACAATCCAACTGCCTGTGTTTAGGTATTTTTATGTAACTGCTACCGTATTTATTTTGTCTTTGATTCATTACATAAACGAGTAATCAGTCAAATTAGACTTGCACTTTTACGTCTGGTCACAACAGAAGTCACATCTGATTGGTTAGCTCCAGTGTTGCGTGTCTCTCATTGGTCAGCTAAATTATATTCTGGGGCTGTTACCTGGACAGGGTTTAGCTTAATAGATAACTAGCCCTGAGTTTTATTAAGACATTTAAGTAGTTTTTAACCTTGAAACAAAACAATGGCAATAATATATATAGTGCAAGACGTTTTTGAACTGAGACAGATCAAACATGCATTTTAGTCTGGGACTAGGATAAGCCCTGTCTGGGAAATGTATGGTTTCCCGGACAGGGCTTAAGTCTAGTCCAAGACTAAAATGTATTAATATAAAAACATCTTGCACTGACATTAGGGCTGTCACGATTATGAAATTTGGCTGGCAGTGTATTGTATAATAAATTGTGACAATTAATTGACTGTTTTAGGGCTTAGGCGATTAAGATGATTCATTGTCTGTTTTATTGCTTTGACATTTCATTCTCATACATTTTTTGTTTGTTTATGAAATTATTTTCACGCATTTTTGTGATTATTTAAATTAAATCTTTTGCCAGGTTTACCAGGCAGTAAATATTAATACACATAACACATATTTAAAAGTAATCTGATACGGTTTCGTTTATAAAGGCGCTGCAGCTCCCCCTTGTGTTTTTTAGAGAGATGTGCAATCATTGCGGTGATCTGAAATCATCGCAATGAGGTCAAACAATCGCAATATGACGATTATTTAATCATTGTGACAGCCCTAACTGACACATATAATACACACCAGTAATGTTTTTATTCAAGGTATGTTTGAAAAACTACGTAAATGCCTTAATAAAACTAAGGCCTAGTCCTGGCTTAATCTAAACCCTGTCTGGGAAACCGACCCCTTTGTGTGTCAGAGTATTCATTCACAATTGTTGTGTGTGTATTGATAATACCTAAGACTGGTTCTCAAACTTTTTCAGCGTGCGGCCCCCCTTGTGTATGGCACATTCCTTCGCCCCCCCCCCAAAGAAAATTTATTACAAAAAATGTTCTAAAACTAAACTTTTAATTAAGCAAAACATATTGAATGATACAAAGTAGTGCTGTTGGTTAGTAGCCTTATTTTTTTTAGGTTTAATTGCACAGAATTCATGATAAATTGTTTTTATTTTATAAAATGTGCCCCCCTGGCACCATCTCGCAGCCCCAGTTTGAGAACCACTGACCTAAGAGACAGACCAAAGGTAAACAGCATATTGATAACTCAAGACAACAAAATGCAACTGCAAAAAAATTATTGTTTTTTTAATAATGATTGACTAAAACATGAATGAAACTCACAGGTCCATGCATTATTGTTATGTTCTTATCTTAGAGAGAGAGGGAGTGAGGGGGAGAGAGATAGAGAGAGGGAGGGTTAAAGGAGCCCAGTTTTACAGACAAGGTTAAGATTAGGCCTTATGAAAATTAGGACATTTAAGTAACCATAATAAATGTGACTATAAAAAAACATCTGTGGTGTGCATCAAAAGACGAAACAAGCACACTGATATATTTTAAGATATGCCAGTGCAAGTTGTTTTCAGTTAAGACGGCGAGGCGGTTCACATTTCGCGTCTAAAACAGCGCGAAAAACGCAACCGTTGGTTGGTTCTTGTCACATGACCTGCGGTGCGCTTGCGCCATTCTGAAAAGTTTAAATGTTTTTAACTCGGTGCGAATGCGCCTGAAAAAAATGAGTGCGTCACACCGTGTGCGCGTCACTATCGCATCCCTTCCATTATGAATAAATCGCGCTTCTACATTTGAAATAACGAACTTGATCACGCAAAAGACGTGAAATGTGAATCGCCCCTTAAACAAGGATTTTAGTCTGGGACTGGACTTAAGGCCAAACTATGGTCCTCCACTTTTCTGCATACAGTACATGTGACGCAATTTTTGTCATCAGAAGAGTGCGCAAGTACTGGACAGCTGTGTCTAATAGCTCTAAAATGCTACCTTCCAAGGCAGAATTCCAAGGCAGGAAAGCATCAAGTCACGTCCGAATCCAATGTTTGTCCTGAGATACCTTAATTGTCTTCTTCCACAATTTTATGCGTGGGTGTGCACAGGAAATGTGATTGGTCGAGCCTGGTCGAGTTCGAAAAAATAAAATGGCAGCCAAAAAAACTCGCAAATATGCGATTAGTTATCACAAAGGCGCTCTCTGTTTATATTTCAAACTGAATTCCATTTTGCTGCCTATAAAGTAAGGCTGGGACGATTAATCGCGCAAATGCGCGTTTTGTCAATGAATGAATTTTAATGAATTACGTTAACAGCCAGAGGGCGCTCTCGTGCAGAAACTTCATTTGTGCCACAGAAGTAGTACCATTACAAACGCTATTCCAGGAAATGTCTATAAGCATATTTACATCGCTGTTCTTCAAATTGTTAAAGGTATTTTCATGATAATAAACATATTTTGAATAATTGTGTTTGATGAGTGTTGCTTTTAAAATGCACTTTATAAACGACTCAGACTCGTAATGATTTTAGATAAGGACTTGAAACACAAAATACGAGTTTTGCGATTTAGAATCGATTTCAGACAGTTATTTTTTTAATCGTCACAGCCTTACTATAAAGCCTGTCCAAATGCATTTCCTGACGCTGCCAACATGCCACCATACTGATACGTGACTTCAGAACAAACCATCAACATTTTAAGTTGCATATTATGATGAGCTTTAATGTATTGATTGTATTACATATATTACATCTTTGTATATTTGTGTGTGTAGCTGCCACAGGAGACATGCCGGCATATCAGATCCGATCCCCGTCGTCAGGGTTCCCACCAGGTGTTGTTATGGCAGCGTCACCGGGGGCCATACACAGCCCACAGCCGAATACAGAAGAAGCCACACGGAAGAGAGAAGTCCGGCTTATGAAGAACAGGTACCAAACACCTGAGATCGGAAATATCTGTGTATTATGTGTACCTAAATTTACTGATAAGTGTGTTTGTGTTTGATTTGTGGCAGGGAGGCGGCCCGTGAATGTCGCAGAAAAAAGAAAGAATATGTGAAGTGTTTGGAGAATCGTGTCGCCGTGCTGGAAAACCAGAACAAGACTCTCATTGAAGAGCTTAAAGCTCTTAAAGACATCTACTGCCACAAGCCTGAATAACAAACACTGCGGACTCCAAACACATGCGTGTGTTATTTACAGACTACTTGTCTCTTCTTGTTTTGCATCGCCTGGATATGAATAGTTTGTTTGTTTGGCCAAATGTTTCCGTAAGAAGTTGCAAACGTTGCTTTGAGAATGCCGAGGTGCACGCCGCCTACTGCAGCCCATCCTCTCACTACCATCTTACACACGCGTACACTTATAAAAATGGGCTAAGTTGTATATTTTTGCTGTTGTCTGTTTCAAAGATACTGGAACTCCTCATTGATGTGTGTGGAAAAATGAATTGATGTTTTCCTTTTTTATTTTTAAACTGCTTATTAAACTGATTTTTTCCTTTTAGCATTTACATACAAGTTTATGAGTTCAATGGTTGTGTTTAGCAAGTTTGTCATAAAAGTTTATTGCTATGTGTAAAAGTAAAAGAATGCTAATCTACAGCTCTGACAAATTGAAAGAGTAAATTAGCATTGCTGTTACTCTACGCAGTGCTAGAGATAACACAATTTTGACAATGACTGCATGCAACAGCATTTTTATATGACACAAATACACACACATTTACATTCAGATTCAAAATTCAAAGCATTCATTCATGCTTATTTTGGAGTTCATTTAACTGTGCTTACATTCATGAAAAATTAAAAGCATTCAGTGAATTTTAGTGCAGGTAGAAAAATTTAAGATTTTGTAACATAGTTGCAAATCATAAAAGTTACTTTGGTCAGAAGAAAGCCAGAAATCTCAGTAATGGATTACTATTTTATTGTTTATCATCAATTTAAATAAAAGAGAGATTGTAATAAATAGAGATTGTAGATTTACTGAATCAAACAACTGGCATTAAATCCAAACTGAGTTCCTGTTTTAATTTACAAGTAATCATAACTCTTTTATCTGTTTCTTTCAGTCAATCAAGATTGTTTGTTATATTTAATGTACTCTATTAATCTATTGCAGCTCTTTTTATGTTAATATAAAAACAGATGCTGTCCCCTGCACTTATTTTAACACTGTACAGAGCGCTAACATCTATTTTTAATAAAATATTTTTATAAATGTAAATTATCTTTGTGAATGTTTATAGTGTAAGCACTGTTTGTTTGTGTGTTCTTAGGGTAGTAGACAAAATGATATTATAGAATTTTAAAGGGGACATTTCACAAGACTTTTTTAAGATGTCAAATAAATCTTTGGTGTCACCAGACTATATATGAAAAGTTTAAGTTCTTAATATCATATAGATCATTTATTAAAACTAGAGCCCGACCGTTACAGGATTTTAAAGGCCGATCGGTCGGGCTCTAATTAAAACATGTTAAAATTGCCACTTTATGTCCCTTTAAATGCAAATGAGCTGATGAAATGCAAACTCTGATGTCATGATGGTGGTTTGTTGAAATTGAAACTCAATTGTGTTATCAATTATTTTCTCTCTCTCTCTCTTTCTCTCTCCACTAAATGGCAGTGCCATGGTTGGATAGTGCAGATAAAGGGGCAGTATTATTATAATAAGATCCCCTTTTGACATCACAACGGGAGCCAAAATTCAATTACATTTTTTCACAGGCATGCAGAGAATAATTAACCAAAACAAAGTTACCCAGCTAACAATTTTTGGTTCCTAAAAAGTTCCTCTAACATTAATTTTTGGTTCCCATAACTTATTTTCTAAGGTTTGTTTTTGGTCAGAAAAAGTTATCTTTACAGAAATCGAATGTTATTTTTTAGGTTACTTTAAAAGGCGCTCTAAGCGAATCTGTGTGATGTCACTTCATGTTGACGTTCAAAGTGTTTTCAAACAAAATGGAGTGTAGCTAACTCCTCCCCCTCCCTTCCTTGCTTTCTGAGTGAGTCATGAACGCGCCCAACCCCCACTCCCAAATCCTTCTTGTCGTTTATTGGCTGGAACACTTTGTTTTGTTTCGTGGTGGTAGGTTTGACCACTTTGTTTTTGATGCAGTTTGAGAAGCCTGGGCTGTCTACAGAGACCGCATTTTTTTACAGTGTGTTCAGAGGACCGGCAGCTAGCAAATAGTGAGGAGATGTTTACTGTATGAAACAAAAAAATGTTTTGGACTAAAATGCGTGAATTCGCTTAGAGCACCTTTAACGTTCCCCTAATGTTAGAATAACATTAATTTTAGGTTACTTAAAAATAACCACCCTGCAACGTTATGGGAATGTTATTTTATGGTTCCAAAAATAACCAAAAAATAACCATTAGAGAACGTTCTGTAAAAATTGTTTTTATGTATTTAAAAAAAATAACCACCCTGCAACGGTATGTAAGAAATAATTGACGACGGGCTGTTGAATTATTCAAAAATAATGTACACCCAATGTGGTGATGTTTTATTTTGTTTTATTTTATTATCCTTTATTTAACCAGGAAAAAACCCATTGAGATTAAAAATCTCTTTTTCAAGGGAGACCTGGCCAAGATAGGCAGCTAAATTACATCACAACATTACATACATACAAGGACACAAAAAACAGATAAATAAATAAAAAAAATTTGAGTGTCAATTATGCACTTACAAGGAATTCCCAATTAAAAACATTGACATGTGAGGAAGTTCAACTCAAGACACCTCATTCTTATTTTAAAAGCACTCAACAGAATCAATTTACTGAGTTTTAAATTATTCTGCAACAAATTCCATGTAAAAGGAGCAGAGTAAACAAAAGCCTTTTTACCCAACTCAGTCCTTACGTGTGGAACAGAAAACAGGACTACAGCCTGAGAGCGGAGAGAATAATGACCAGCACTTTTTTTCATAAGAAGTGAACACAAGTAGGATGGGAGCATACCAAGAATAGCCTTGTATATGAATGTGTACCAATGACAAAGCCTCCGTGTGGCCAAATCTGGCCACCCTACATGAGAGTACAGCTCACAGTGGTGGGTGCAAGCTTTACAATTAGTAATAAATCTCAACGATGCATGATAGGCTGTGTCAATCATATGAAGGCATTGAACAGATGAATGCATATATAATATGTCCCCATAGTCCAACACAGATAAAAAAGTGGATGCCACTAGCCGTTTTTTTTTTTGCATTAAAAGAAAAGCACAGTTTGTTTTGAAAATAAAAACCCAATTTTAGGCTCAACTTTCTCACTAAACAGTGAACATGAGGCTAGGCAATCATCAATCACAATACCAAGATACTTATAGGTTGAGACAATCTGTATTTCACGTCCGTCAAGAGTAACCACTGAGGGTATATTCAGTGGTCTACTCCGGGGGCCCGTGAAAACCATACATTTGTTTTTTTCTGCATTGAGCACAAGTTTCAGCTGGAGCAATGTGTTTTGGACCACTAAGAAACATTTGGACCATGTTTACACCATGGGTGTGCATTATTTTCAAGTAATTCAAATGACCGGAGACAATTATTCCTCTTATACCACTGTTACCACAAACATGGCTCTGGTGGCTATTTTTAAGACATTTAAAAGGTTAGGTGTGCAGTTTACAGAAAAATAATCAACACCCATGGAACATTTCTCAGCCAATCAGAATAAAGCATTCGACAGACCTGTGGTATAAGGGAACGTTATTTTATGGTTTCCAAAATAACCATTAGAGAATATTAAGTTATGTATAAGTTATTTTTAGTTTATTTAAAAATAACCACCCTGCAACGTTATGGAAACGTTATTTTATGGTTGCAAAAATACCCAAGAAAAACATTTCCAGAACGTTATTATTTGGTTTCCAAACAACCGCCAAAATATAACCAAAAACTAACGTTCTTTGTTTGCTGGGTTACTGGGTTGTTCTGTTTCACATTTTCTAGGTTGATAAAAACACTTCGATAGACAATTTAAGCACCTGGAAAAAAATATAAAGTCAGATTTTCATGATATGTCCCCTTTAATGAAAGATGCTGACGTGTTTTTACAGACACTTGCGCGCTCTCTTAACTACTATAAACCTCTTTCAGTTTGTATAAGCTTTTTCTGGGTGGTACTGTATAACGCAATCAGTATAATGCAGACATTGCTGAGGAATACCTGAATCTTGTGTGACAAGCGCGGTTCAGGCTCTTGAATGTGCGGTATCGTTTGGCACACGCGCACACACAGGCCGTTTCTCAATTGGAAGGCTTGCAGCCTCCGGAGGTCGCATATGCAGGCTGCATACGTCATCAAGCCTGATTTATTTAAGTTAACTTAGCTACATTCGCACATTGCAACAATTTACGATTAACTATGAATAATAGTCAACTTTATAATTGTTAATATTCTCAAATAAGACAGTCTTTATGAATTATGCAGCCTGCAAATGCGACCTCCGGAGTCTGCAGCCTTCAGATTGAGAAACGGCCACACACACAAACGCAAACATGGAAAATTCCACAGTGTTTGTGGGCGCCCTCTGCTGGATCACTGCAGCTTTACATGCTTACAAACTGTTTAATATGATGTCCTGTACAACACTCCACCCTGTATGTACTGTTCTTACGGTGAAATGAGAAAAATGAGTTTTAATACAAGGACTGTTTTTAGGAAGTATGTATTTACACGTTTGACCTACAGACGCCACTATTGTGTGCTTTCAGAGGGCTTCAAAACAGTGAAGAATTACAACTTGCCAAAATTTGAGAAACTCATACTTGAAACTCATATTTGAGAGAACACATACTAATTTTGTTTAATAGCTAAATATTCTGGGTTCATAGTTTTTTTTACTCAAAATTCACTTTAAAAAATATTTTAAAAATCTTCATTCCGGTGAAAACCCTCGAAACAAGACCCAGTTTTTTTATCGGTTTGTGTGTCCCCTTTGAAACTAGTGATGGGACGATTTCGAGACACTCCATGAAGCCTCGAAATATTTACGAATCAGTGGTTCGGAGCTGTTTCAAACTGGCAAGGTCATGTGATTTAGCAAACAAATTTTCATTACGTCATAACTGTTTCAAAACTCTAAAAAAATCTGATGGTTCTTAAAGGGGACATTTCACAAGACTTTTTTAAGATGTAAAATAAATATTGTGTGTCCTCAGAGTACATAGGCCTATGTGAAGTTTTAACTCAAAATACCCCACAAATAATTTATTACAACATGTTAAAATTTCCACTTTGTAGGTGCGAGCAAAAATGTGCCGTTATGGGTGTGTCCTTTAAAATGCAAATGAGCTGATGAAATGCAAACACTGATCGCCATATGATGGTGGCTTGTTTAAATTGAAACTCAGTTGTGCTGTCAATTTTTCTCTCTCTCTCTCTCTCTCTCTCTCTCTCTTTCTCTTGCACTAAATGGCAGTGCCATGGTTGGATAGTGCAGATTAAAAGGTGGTATTATTGTAATAAGATCCCCTTCTGACATCACAGGGGGGGTATAATGACCTAATTTTTCACATGCTTGCAGAGAATAGTTAACATGGATAAAGTCAGATTTTCATGATATGTCCCCTTTAAATCTGATTAAAGCAGATGTGCAAACATGATCACTTGCTCTCTGGAGACCGTCTCTGTGAGTTTCTGTATGAGACTGACATCTAGTGGACTTGTTTATTATATAACCGGGATTCATGTAACACGTGACACAACCAGGAGGGTCTTAACTTCAGGGAAACTGAAACTAAACCACTCTCAGGTTTTTGTATGTTTCTTCTTTTCTAAAATGGCAGAAGCGAGTGTTTCTCAGGATCAATTCAGCTGTTCAATCTGTCTGGATCTACTGAAAGATCCTGTGACCATTAACTGTGGACACAGTTACTGTATGAGCTGTATTACAGACTGCTGGGATCAAGATGATCAGAAGAGAGACTACAGCTGTCCTCAGTGCAGACAGACCTTCACACCAAGACCTGTTTTAGGTAAAAACACCATGCTGGCGGAAGTGGTGGAGATACTGAAGAAGACTAAACTACAAGCTGCTCGTCCTGATCACTGTTATGCTGAACCTGGAGATGTGGAGTGTGACGTCTGTACTGAGAGAAAACACAAAGCTGTCAAGTCCTGTCTGGTGTGTCTGAACTCTTACTGTCAAAATCATCTTGAACAACATGAGAATTTATTCAAAGGCAAGAAGCACAACCTGATAGATGCCACTGGACGACTACAGGAGATGATCTGCCCACAACATGACAAAATGCTTGAGATTTACTGTAAAACTGATCAGCTCTGTATATGTTATCTGTGTATGGTGGATGAACACAATGAACATAAGACTGTATCAACTGCAGCAGAGAGGACTGAGAAACAGGTGAGAGCTGAAAGTGATTTGTTAATGTGATCAATTCTGCTCTGCAATATTACTTCATGATCACACTATAGTTACATGTACTGTACAGTTTATCTTGTTTGTCACTATTCCCACATCCAACAGAAACAACTGAAGGTGGCGCAGAGAAAATACCATCAGAGAATCCAGAAGAGTCAGAAGAAGCTTCAAGAGCTGAGAGATGTTGTGGAGACTCATAAGGTGAGTTTTGATCAGAAGAACAACTGCTGTCTGCTGTTTCAGATCTGTTTCAGACTCAGTTAAGACTCTCATCCAATCAGTCAGTGAGGAGTTCAGTGCTGGATGACTTTGACTGAAGTTCACTGTGTGTAACAGACTGTGTGATGTACCAGTAAGAGCTGAGTGAATGCTGCTGATTCTAATGCTCCTCTCTCTGTGTGTCCTAACAGCGCTCTGCACAGACAGCAGTGGACGACACTGAGAGGATCTTTACTCAACTGATCCAATCCATTGAGAAAAGACGATCTGAGGTGACACAGCTGATCAGAGATCAGGAAAAGACTGCAGTGAGTGAAGCTGAAGGACTCTTGAAGCGACTGGAGCAGGAGATTGATGATCTGATGAAGAGAGACGCTGAGCTGGAGCAGCTTTCACACACAGATGATCACATCCATTTCCTCCAGGTAACAGAGATCTGATGAACACAACAGTGGTGTTTATAGAGAAAAGAGCATATTTTACTGTGGTTATGTCCAGGTAACAGAAATCTAAAAAACGACAGTGATCTTCAGAAAGAGAAAAGATTTACAAAGATTTTTCATGAAATGTTTGTGTTGTTTGTGTTTGTGTAGAGTTTCCGGTCTTGTTCTGTTCCTCCTGGCTCTACAGACTCAGTCAGCACCACTGTCAGTTCTCTCCTCTCTTATGATGAAGTAAGAAAATCTGTGTCTCATCTAAGAGAGAAACTGGAAAATATTTGCAGATATCAGATAAAAAAGATATCTGACAGAGGTAAAGCACCTACCTATTTACAACTTCAATTGTGCGTTTGCACTATATACTGTAAACTTAATTTCTCACATGTTCTCCTTAAGCATTGTATGTTTAAATGAACCAGTACAACTTACGTTACATTTATTTATTTGTTCTTGGCCTCACAATCTTTCCCAGCACGCAGCTGTCATTTCACTGTCTAGGTCAGGGTTCCCTAAATCTTCTTACCCTGGAGGGCTGGAGCACTGCATAGGCTCTGTCCCAAATGGCGCACTTCATGTGGACTTTCGGTCTCGTGGCCTTAAATTGCGCGTGCTCGCTTAGTCCACGAGTCCGTAGGGTGTCCCATCTGTCCTTTTTATGCTTTGAAGTGTGCTCATCAGCGCCTCCTTTGCCCCCTTGATGCGGTCTTCAGCGAAGCCCACATTGCAGCAGGCTTCGCGCACTTTACCAACCCAGAAGTCCTTGCGAAAGAGCAATCCGAGCAATCAGACCAATCAGACGACGGAAGGGAGGAGCTCACACTGACGGGCAACTTCTCTACCTATTTCCGGTGTGACGCTCGAGTCTGTCCCAAAATACGACTCCGTTGCACCCATGTGGACTCGCATTAATGGTCACTAAAGTCTGGACTACGTGATGTCATCAAAGTGTGGACTCTGAGGAGGACCACAAGTCCGGAGTGAACCATTTGGGACAGGACCATAGTTTAGCTCCAACCTTGATCAAACACACCTGAGCAAGCTAATCAAGGTCTTCATGATCACTACAAAATCTGTAGTGCTCCGGCCCTGCAGGGTAAGATTTGGGGAACACTGGTCTAGGTTAACTACAGTCCTGATTTGTCCAGTTATGAGTTGCCAAAATAACCATGAATTTGGTTACATGTCATTTTTTGCAAAAAATAAATTGCAGGATCTATGATATTCCATCATTTAAGCAAAATCAACAGTGATTGGTGTTTGGTTTTTATTTCTTTGACATGTTCCATATGTAGCCTGTGCATGAAAGCCTTAATTTTGCCTTGTTGTAGCCTAGACGTCAAGGCTGTGTTTTGAATATAAGACATCTTTTAAACCCAAAATTGCTTGCTGGATTGCCTTCGTGATCTTAAGTTTTATTCATGTCATGTGACTACAGAACAAACCATTAAATTAATTTTATTTAACCAAGTTCGGGAGGAGCATGGTTATGTGATCCAACCATTTAGCGTGAAGAGGTCTCTCTATATAGCCGTCCCTTACCTCTGTCTCGTGACAATTTTTTGCAACATCCCTCCTCCACCCCATCGCCTCACTCTTAGCAAGTACATCTTTCCCAGTTACTCTGGGTTAGGGCTAAAATTCCGAGCTCGGAGCCCTCCCCACGGACAGCATGCCAAATATGCTTTATTATATCACCCTATGAATTACATGTTCATGCAAACGCGTAAAAAAATGCATATAATGATTAGCTTTAATTAATTAATTTTTTGTAGCTTATACCAGCATTTAAAATCTGATCTGTGTTATCAGGGTTACCTGATGGTAATGTTAAGGCAGCGTCACAGGAGGCAATGCACAGGCCACTGAAGAATACAGAAGAATTCTGGAGAAGAGGTACCAAAAACCTGAGATCTGAAATATGCATGTGTGCAATTATGCATGTATATTTGCTTAAACCTATTGATAAGTGTGTTTGTGTTTGATTCTCTCAGGTTGCCCACCTCCCCCATGAGAAAGCTTCTTCGAGAAAGCATCTTGGAACAGCAGAGACTATTGAAAACCTCTTTTGATTAACATGCCTAACTCCAAACTGAGTTCCTATTATTTCAACTATTAGGCTGATGTGTGTGTTATACATTATCACAAGTTTTTGTTTAGTCTCTGAATTGTTTTGAACGTTTGATAACACTTTAAAAAAATAAAGCAGTAGTTATAAGCACTATCTCTGTATGCTTTCATTACTCTCTATCTCTCTTTTGCCCCCGAAAACTAAATGTACACATAAACATGAAACTAAAGTCTCCCTGATGTGCACTAAAACGCTGGGTTGCTTTAACCCAACTGCAAGGTTAAATTAACCAAGAAAATGTCCATATTTAAACCAACCATGGGTTGAAACATCCCACCATATTTACAGTGTAGATCACTTACCGGACACTTTATTAGGCACACTTGCTAGTAGCAGGTTGGACCCCTTTTGCCTTCAGAACTGCCTTAATACTTCATGGCATAGATCCAACAAAGTGTTGGAAACATTCCTCTGAGGTTTTGAACATGATAGCATCACGCAGCTGCCGCAGATTTGTCGGCTGCACATCCAAAATGTGAATCTTCCATTCCACCACATCCTAAAGGTGCTTCTATTAGATTGAGATCTGGTGACTGTGGAGATAATTAAAGAAAAGTGAACTTATTATCCCGTTCAAGAAACTTGTTTGAGATGAAATGAGTTTTTTGACATCAGAAGATGGATACACTGTAGTCATAAAGGGATCATGGACATGGTCAGCAAAAATACTCAGGTCGTCTGTGGCATTTAAACAATGTTTAATTTGTACTAAGGGGCTGAAGTGTGGGCATAGTAGGAAAAAGAATACTATGGAAGTGAATGGGGCTCATAAACGATTTAGAAATGGTCTCGGCTGCTTTCATCCCGAAAAGAGAAGGGGCTAACTAAGCATACAGTAGTCTAGCTCATTCCTGATTGGAGAAATAAGCCATGTTGCAACAATCCCTGCTCTCCAAACACAAACAACAT
Organism: Misgurnus anguillicaudatus; assembly: GCF_027580225.2. Lineage (NCBI taxonomy): Eukaryota > Metazoa > Chordata > Actinopteri > Cypriniformes > Cobitidae > Misgurnus > Misgurnus anguillicaudatus. The sequence continues at coordinate 42,305,085 of NC_073338.2, read as the reverse complement.
GTAAACAATATTAAAATCACCACATTTGCAATTACACGTGTAAGTCATTAGTCCAGAGGAGACAGTAGGCTATATAGTAACAGATGACCTTTAAGTGCATAAACACAAGGAAAATCATCTGTGACAGAAAAATCTGCTTCAATTTTCACACTACATTTGGGAAGGTATGAAGTTTGGACACAGGGTGAGTTAAAGGGTACCTATGGTCCAATTCACATTTTACATTTCCTTTGGTGTGTAAGTGTGTATATTAGTACAAGGTAACGATATGCAAAATCTAAACACCCCAATGAAAAGGATGACGCGAGTTATTGTCTCCAATGTAAAATCTCTTTTCTTGGACTACAACAAACAGTTTACTTTCTGGGATTGGTGATGTAGACAAGACAGACATTATCGTAATTCCTCCCACTTCGGACTTGTGCGTTTCAGAAAGAGAGTGAAATCTGGAGCTACAACGGTATGCGGAAAATAATGTGTTTTTTAACCATAAACCACGCAGACACATTTTATTATACACAATATAACGTTGTTTTTTAGAAATGAAATAGGTGCACTTTAACACTATCACTTTCATTTTAAAAATGAAATTTGCCACGTGTCCATTGCGAAAACTCTCCAGAACTGTTTTTCTGAAGAAAGTAAACAGTGTACGTTACAATTTAATGTTGCTTTTATCCAGCATGTTTAAATGTGATAACATCAACACTGATATATTATTCACATAGACACCTACATGTTTTAAACTACACATATGACTGACCATCCATAGCGATTTACCAAACTAAGAATACATTTATTCTTACCCAAAAATTCTCACATCACGTCCCATCCACCTAATGTAGTATTACAATTATTGTAAAAAAAAAAAAAGAGTTCGGGTCTGACATCTAGTGGACTACTACATGACTGACATTCTTATTTGCACACTTTACTGAACTAAGCCAGGATGTTGCTGAGTTTAGGGGCGGTTCACATTTCCGCACCGCTTTACCGCCAAATAAACACTACAAGAAGAAGAAGAACACCGCGCCGCTTTCCTCCAATTACGGGAATTCTGAAAAGTATTTTCAACTCGCTGTCTACATTCAAAATAACGTATTTGCGCGCGCAAAAGACGCGAAATATAAAACTGAAACTAAACTGGACCGTTATACGTTTTGTCTTTGTATTTGTGTGCACATACATTAAAATGGCAGAAGCGAATGTTTATTTGGCTCAGGATCAGTTCATCTGTTCAATCTGTCTGGATCTACTGAAGGATCCTGTGACTATTAACTGTGGACACAGTTACTGTATGAGCTGTATTACAGACTGCTGGGATCAGGATGATAAGAAGAGAGACTGCCCTCAGTGCAGACAGACCTTCACTACAAGACCTGTTTTAGGTAAAAACACCATGCTGGCTGAAGTGGTGGAGAAACTGAAGATGACTAAACTACAAGCTGCTCGTCCTGATCACTGTTATGCTGAACCTGGAGATGTGGAGTGTGACGTCTGTACTGAGAGAAAACACAAAGCTGTCAAGTCCTGTATGTTGTGTCTGAACTCTTACTGTCAAAATCATCTTGAACAACATAAGAAATTCTTCAAAGGCAAGAAGCACAACCTGATAGATGCCACTGGAAGACTTCAGGAGATGATCTGCCCACAACATTAGAAAAGCTGTTAGAGTTTTACTGTAAAACTGATCAGCAATGTATATGTCTACGGTGTATGGTGGGCAAGCATAAATTTCACAAAACTATATCAGCTAAAGACGAGAGGATGGAGAAACAGGTAAGAGCTGAAAGCACTGAGTGCTGTGTTTCATTTTTGAAGTATTACATGAATTGTAACATGAAGCCAAAAATTCAGTTTATATCTTATTCACTGTTCATCACTGCTTCCACATCCAACAGAAACAACTGAAGGAGACACAGAGAAAATACCAGGAGATAATCCAGGAGAGCCAGAAGAAGCTTCAGGAGCTGAGAGATGCTGTGGAGACTCATAAGGTGAGTTTTGATCAGAAGAACAACTGCTGTCTGCTGTTTCAGATCTGTTTCAGACTCAGTTATGACTCTCATCCAATCAGTCAGTGAGGAGTTCAGTGCTGGATGACTTTGACTGAAGTTCACTGTGTGTAACAGACTGTGTGATGTACCAGTAAGAGCTGAGTGAATGCTGCTGATTCTAATGCTCCTCTCTCTGTGTGTCCTAACAGCGCTCTGCACAGACAGCAGTGGACGACACTGAGAGGATCTTTACTCAACTGATCCGATCCATTGAGAAAAGACGATCTGAGGTGACACAGCTGATCAGAGATCAGGAAAAGACTGCAGTGAGTGAAGCTGAAGGACTCATGAAGCGACTGGAGCAGGAGATTGATGATCTAACGAGAAGGGACGCTGAGCTGGAGCAGATTTCTCACACAGATGATCACATCAATTTCATCCAGGTAACAGAGATCTGATAAACACAACAGTGGTGTTTATAAAGAGCATATACAGAAGAGCATATTTACTGTGGTTATATTTAGTATTAATTGTTTGTGTTGTTTGTCTTTGTGTTTCTGCAGAATTTTCAGTCTCTCTCTGCTTCTCTTGGATCTATAGATTCACTCAACATCACTGTCAGTTCTCTCTTCCGTTATGATGATGTAGTGAAATCTGTTTCTCATCTGAGGGATAAACTGGAGGATTTGTGCAGAGAAGAGAGAGAACTGATATCCGATAGAGGTAAGGCAAAAAAAATTCTCACAAATAAGGCAAACATCATACAATTACAATATTATATTTGCAGAAATACAAAGAATATCACCATCTCAGTGTAGTATATAATATAGTTTATCTATAAATGTTAATTACAATGAAGATGTATATTTTTGGTTTCCACAGTAAAGGTTATTGAAATCATTCCCACCCCTGAACCCAAGACCAAGGAGCAGTTCCTACAATGTGAGTCTTTACAAATAACAAACACTTAATGCTACTTACTTAATATATCACCTTTATATGCTGATGAAAATATAAAACGTGAACAACACTGAAAGCACTTCTATATTAATAATGTCAAAATAAGGCACAGCATCATTAAATTATCAATAAGAACACAAGCTATACCATAGCCAAGACAAAGCTATAAATAGTTAATGTGGCATACAGTATATGGATTTTTCTTTTCTTTTTTGTTAGTAAGTTTTTTGTTGTTTTTAAAATATTATTATCAACATGAGCTGTAACAAAAACGCATTTAAAGTCACATTGTAAAGTGGCCCATTTTATCTACCACGCTTAGCTATTGCATTTTCCTTATAAACCGGTATTTTATAAATTAAACATTTTATAGAATTAAAAATACCACTTGAAATGAAATGATTATTATGACCTGTACGTTCTGCTACGCCTACCTTAAAGAAAAACACAGCCGTTTTTCAATACTTTACTATGTTCTTACCCCAACTTGGACAAATTAATACATACAGGGCTCCAGACTGCCACCAAAATTTGCACATGTGCGACCAGTAAATTTGACCTTTTTTGTGATGTGACACTGAATTTAATTCTGCATCTATCATCAAAGTATTATTAGTAATACAGTGTATTACTTAGTAGAAATGTGAATATTTGGTTAGCATGTTGATTTACGATATATGTGCCCCTAAATTTTCTGGTTGCGCCCCTAACATTTTCAGTTGGGGGCCACTGTGCTCCTAGTAAAAAAAGTTAGGCTGGAGCCCTGACATACCCATCTTTTTTTCAATGCATGCACTTAATCTTTGTACACCGCGTCATGAATGTGTTAGCATTTAGCCTAGCCCCATTCATGCCTTAGCATCCAAACAGGGATGAATTTAGAAGCCACCAAACACTTCCATGTTTTCCCTATTTAGAGACTGTGGCGCAAAAATATGGTGGCACAAAATAAAACGTGGTGATTTTTTAAGCAGAAAAAAATAAGAACTATATTGTATGGCGGAAGAGCACTTAGTTTGCAGCAATTCGACCTCGGCGTGCAGTAATATTGACGGAAGTTTGAGCGAGAGGGGGAGTAGTCAGGAGTGATAATGTTACTGCGCTGAGGTCGAATTGTTTCAAACTAAGTGCTCTTCCGCCATACAACATAGTTCTCATTTTTATCCGCTATAAAAAAAACATTTATTTTGTGCCACCATACTTGTGTAACTACTCATGTAACAGTCTTTAAATAGGGAAAACATGAAAGTGTTTTGTGGCTTCTGGATTCATCCCTGTTTGGATCCTGGGGAGTGGGTGGGGCTGGACTGAGTGCTAGCACATTCATGGCGCACTGTACAGGGATTGATTGCAAACATTGAAAAAAATGGGTATGTATTATTTTGTCTAAGTTGAGGTAAGAGGGTTTTGGCAGTCAAATTGGTCGAATACCAAAAAAATGACTAAAGTGACATTTGTGAAAATAAGGCATTTCAATTACTGACTAATAACCTTATCATTACCTATTAAATAGAATTAACCTAAACATCCTTTAACCATAAAATCCCCTGGGCATTTACCTGATGACCCAATTTAGCTGATAACACTTACATTAATGACCTGGACTCAATCTTTTTATGATCTTTTACAAAATAAAATGATTTTGAGGATAATTCACAAACACATTACACACACAAGATTATGATGTTTATAACAATTAGAACAGATTCTTCCTCTAACTAAAGGATGAACTGTAATCTATGAAATATTCTTCGCAAAATGTCTGTCCTTATAAACCTTAAAAAAGAGACTTTTTATTTTAATATCTGTATATTTCCTGATATACATACAGATAATATGATTTTTTTCCATCAGATTATCGTCCGATCACTGCAGAAGAAAACACATCGTATAATTCTCTCCGTCTGTCTGAGGGGAACAGAGTTATTACTTACACTTACACACTCCAGCCGTATCCTTACCATCCAGACAGATTTGATGGTTGTAATCAGGTGTTGTGTAAAGAGGGTGTGTGGGGACGCTGTTACTGGGAGGTGGAGTGGAGTGGTGAAGTGGATATATCAGTGTCATATAAGAACATCAAGAGGAAGGGAAAGGATAAGAAGTGTGGGTTTGGACGTAATGATCAGTCCTGGAGTTTGTGCTGCTCTCACTCCAGTTGTTCATTCTGGCACAATTACATTAAAACTGAACTCCCAGTAGTGTCCAGATCTTCTAGAATAGGAGTGTATGTGGATCACAGTGCAGGATCTCTGTCCTTCTACAGCATCTCTGACACAATGACCCTCATCCACAGAGTCAACACCACATTCACTCAACCTCTCTATCCTGGGTTTTATGTTTCTGGATCAGTGAAACTGTGTGATCTGACTAAATAGATGTCTGAACTGAAAACACCTTAAAATATATCAGTCAAATTTTTATAACCTCAAGATGCACACAAGTAATGGTATGTTTGTTAAAACTACATAAATTATTAATACTAAACTTCTGTCAAACAAGTGAAACACATGTCTTATATCAAATAAATAAATCTTAACTTTGGCCCATCGTCTACATTTACTGTGCAAAAGTAGCCTTTAAAGAGCTCAGATATAAACGCTGCTAAACGCCATTTCTGCCAAAAATCAGATAATGATAACCGAATGCTCTCTGCACATATTATACGTTCATCAAATACTTTCACTTCAAATCTGCTTAATCCCAGCTTCAGGCTATTCGGAAATACTGCTTTGTTGGCAGAATCCATTAAATGCCACAACAATTTTTTCACAAAGTCCTCTATGTTCACGGAAGAAGAAATGAATGCACAAAGGTCAAGGTGCAAGAGTTTTTTGCCCGGTTAAAGGAGGTTTACTGAATATCCCTTACGAAAAATACATTTATTTATGTGTGCTATGAGTATACTTCTTTACATGTACCTGCAGCACACAAATAACCTATAGTTTACTTGGAGTACACTAACAAAACATTTGCATATACACTTGAAGTATAAAACTACTAGTATAACTATGAGTTCACTTGCAGTACAAATAAAGAACGTACTTGTGCACTTAAAGTTGACTACTCTTACACTTATAGTACACTTAGAAGTTTACTTTTATATACTAAAAAGCGGGCCAATTTGTGCTGCGTCCAAATAACCACACTTGCGGTCTTTGCACTTGACCGCTTGAATATTTACATGACGTATTTCCTATATTTTGCCCAAGTGTTCTAGTGGGCGTGAAGATCCCAAGCGTGCATGTAAAAATTATTCACCCGATGGGACACACTTAGCAAGTGTTAACATGTCAATCCAGGTAGTGACAGCAATTTGCACCAAAACGTCTTCATTTTTTATTTAGGCTACTTAAAATATATATATTTAAGGTTTTCTTTAAATAAACTGAACACATAAACAAATGAATAAATAAATGAAAATAATATTATCTACACTTATCTGAAACTTTCAGATGCAGAAGTCTTGCACCTGTAAAAAAAACTTAATTTTGTGCATGTATACTTTATTAAAGGTTATTGTTTATGTAGTATTCTCTGAATAAATGACACCATTAATGTTGTTTTAATGTTATAAAAGCAGTTACAGATGTTTTACAAAATACATAACAATGTTTGCACCAATTAAATTTGGAACACTTTCCGTTTTACTACCAAAATATGTAAAATCCATTTATTTACTTACAATTAAAAGTTTCCGCAACATCTCGCAAGATTTAGGCAAAAGTCTCATGATTTACATCCTGAACGTGATGCATGACGGGATACGCTTAGCCTTTTAATACCCCTTCGAAGCGGTATTCGAGAAAGTGTGGGTTTAGTGTGCATTAAGGGCACTGCACTTTGCCAGTTTTAAGACATGGGACAGTCTTGCACACTTACTTCCTGTCGCATGCACACACTTTCAACTGGCCAAGACCGCAAGTGGTTATTTGGACGCAGCCTAAGTCACAAGTGGTATTCAAGTAGTACACTTACAAGTATACTACTAGAACATAGATGTTAGTACCCTTACATAAAGTATACTTAAAACTATACTCCAACATTACTTAAGTATATATAAAATGAACTTGAAGTACTTCTTTTTCGTAAGGGATATTAGGATATTGACTTTTACCTTTATTCAGAAAAGAAATTGAAGAGTGACTGAAGGCTTTTTATAAAGGAAGATTTTTGCATGTACAGTAGAGGATTTGGCAGTAAAAAGACACTCAAATTGGTTAAATATCAAAAAAAATGACTAAAGTGACATTTGTGAAAATAATGCATTTCAATTACTGACTAATAAACTTTTCATTGGCATTAAAGTGAATGAACCTACACATAAGAGCCTGAGAAAAAAAATGCTAATTTCTCTTCAGTATATAAGCGAACACAACTTATTAAGTGCACTACATTATTCCATGTTTTATATATATATATATCTCACTCATTCTCTCTCTCTAACTTGTGACTCTGTGTATCATTCTGTAGTTTTACTCAATAAAGTCTCTCATTTATTCTTGTCTTTATTGTTTGATTCTTGATTTATCCTCAGATGTAGGTGAATGTAACAGCTTGATAAACAAAAAATGTAGATCAGTACGCAATACAGATTGAGATGACATTGAGCTTTATAGTGTCTCACTGCAATATTACAGCATCCGAATCTGAAACTTAGTTTGTGTCTCTATGATAATGTCACATTGTGGATATATTTATTTTCTCACTGGCACCTGTTTGCACAACAGTGTTTTTATGACTTTTCTGTTTGGTTTTTATTTGCAACATGTCTCCTAAAACTCAGTGACAGAAAATCTATATAATATTTAATCAATAACAAGCACATACATGCTTTAATGAGGTTTAATTCATGTTTAAGATGTATCTAAAATAAACATTCTTAAATCATTTACTCACTAGGTTATTTCAGATCTATATGGCCTTTTTCATCCCTGGAAGAAAAAAGAAAATAATTTGATCATACAGCTCAGACATCCAGCTGTGGTTAAGATCATACAGATATATTAAAACCCTCACATATATTCTGATACAGAAGTAACACAGCTACACTCTTCACAGTAATTTTTGGTCTCTTCTCTGAGGGCTTTCAGTCTTACAGACATTTACATGAAGATTATTTTATCCAGAGCAATTTTAAGTGTAGTTTAAACATCCAGTTTTTGTCCCCTTTGACCCAAACCCTTTAACATTGGCACTGAAAACCTCAGTTTCTCGGACAAGGCTTAGCTAAAGCCAGAGTTTAAGCACCTTTTATAAAAATCCCTTAGAGAAGGACTGGGTTCATTATTATAAAATGTAAATCTAATATGCAAACCAGTGTTCACTTTCTTTATAAAGACTGTCTGTGTGAGTTTCTGTATGAGAGTGACATCTAGTGGACTTCTTTATTATATCACTGGGAATTCCTTGGGCACACCTTTCATAAACACACCCAGGAAGTTCTCAAGTTCAGGAAAACTGAAACTAAATCACTCTCAGGTGTGTGTACGTGTCTTCTTTTCTAAAATGGCAGAAGCAAGTGTTTCACAGGATCAGTTCAGCTGTTCAATCTGTCTGGATCTACTGAAGGATCCAGTGGCCATTAACTGTGGACACAGTTACTGTATGAGCTGTATTACAGACTACTGGGATCAAAAGAGATACTACAGCTGCCCTCAATGCAGACAGACCTTCACTACAAGACCTGTTTTAGGTAAAAACATCATGCTGGCTGAAGTGGTGGAGAAACTGAAGATGACTAAACTACAAGCTGCTCGTCCTGATCACTGTTATGCTGAACCTGGAGATGTGGAGTGTGACGTCTGTACTGAGAGAAAACACAAAGCTGTCAAGTCCTGTCTGGTGTGTCTGAACTCTTACTGTCAAAATCATCTTGAACAACATGAGAAATTCTTCAAAGGGAAGAAGCACAATCTGATAGATGCCACTGGACGACTTCAGGAGATGATCTGCCGTAAACACGATAAAGCGCTTGAGATTTACTGTCGTACTGATCAGCTCTGTATATGTTATCTGTGTACGGTGGATGAACACAAAAACCATAAGACTGTATCAGCTGCAGCAGAGAGGACTGAGAAACAGGTGAGAGCTGAGAACATCGGATTGTTTTGTTTATGTGATCAGTTCTGCTCTATAATAAATGTTTCTTCATAATTACACTACAGCTAAATGAACAGTTTATCTTGTTTATCATTATTTCCATGTCCAACAGAAACAACTGAAGGAGACACAGAGAAAATACCATCAGAGAATCCAGAAGAGCCAGAAGAAGCTTCAGGAGCTGAGAGATGCTGTGAAGACTCATAAGGTTAGTTTTGATGAGAAGAACAACTGCTGTCTGCTGTTTCAGATCTGTTTCAGACTCAGTTAGGACTCTCATCCAATCAGTCAGTGAGGAGTTCAGTGCTGGATGACTTTGACTGAAGTTCACTGTGTGTAACACACTGTGTGATGTACCAGTAAGAGCTGAATGAATGCTGCTGATTCTAATGCTCCTCTCTCTGTGTGTCCTAACAGCGCTCTGCACAGACAGCAGTGGACGACACTGAGAGGATCTTCACTGAACTGATCCGATCCATTGAGAGAAGACGATCTGAGGTGACACAGCTGATCAGAGATCAGGAAAAGGCTGCAGTGAGTGAAGCTGAAGGACTCATGAAGCGACTGGAGCAGGAGATTGATGATCTGAGGAGGAGAGACGCTGAGCTGGAGCAGCTTTTACTCACCGATTATCACATAAATTTCCTCCAGGTAAAAAACAGTACTGTGGTGTTTAGGAACTATAGAGCATATTTTACTGTGGTTATATTTTCTATTCAATGTTTGTGTTGTTTGTCTTTGTGTTTGTGTAGAGTTTTCAGTCTCTCTCTGTTCCTCCTGGATCTACAGACTCACTCAGCATCACTGTCAGTTCTCTCCTCTCTTATGACGATGTAGGAAAAACTTTGTCTCATCTGAGAGAGAAACTGGAGGATTTTTGCAGAGAAGAGATAGAAAGCATAGCTGATAGAGGCAAGGCACCTATTTTTCTAAAACATTAGGCACACATTATGCAGTATTTGTGTTTGCTAAATCAAAATATATAAAATATGTAATTATTTTCTGCCAAAGTTTTTACATGTTATTTACAATAAATATGTATATTTCCATAGTAAAGCATATTGACATTATTTCCACCCCTGAACCGAATACCAGGGAACAGTTCTTACAATGTGAGTATCAGCAAATAATACACAAATACTGAAGATAATTTTAAGATAAATGCTGAAAAAAATATTAGAAGTGATCAAAAATTCCTTTGGCAATTTAAACCCCACAATCTTAATCCAACATAAAATTATAATTTGATTCTCTGGACTTTTCCTTCATTATCTAAAAGTGTTACCTTCATCTCAGAGACATGAAACTTTGTGACTTTTCCTAAATAATCTATCTAAACATGCACAAAAAAACTAGGCTTGATTTGGTTGTTCAAAAATTACTGTTTAAGGTGTTTGGGGTAAAAATGACCCCACATTGAAAATGAATGGGGAAATGAAAAAAATATGTTTTGAATGAATGGGAAAATAAGAAATAACTTTTTTCATTTTGTTTGTAAAAAAGAAATAAAAGTAAATACAGTTTTTATGTATCTCAGAATGTTTAAATATGTATTTACAAAATATATGAAGAGTTTCGTTCCGTTTTTTAACTGTTCAGAAATCTCGTTTTTTGGTTGTGCATTCCAATTACAGTTTTTTTCAGTCGCTAACAAGTGCTTACCCATACTTCAGATACTTTTTCTAAACACTTAACACAGACTTCCACCTACAAAACACAATTGGCCAAATGCATTATTTTCTTCTCAAAAACACATTTTGTTAAATATATACTAACTCTTCATTTCAAAATAGAACACATCTTTCTCTGCACATAATAACTTTACCAAAACACTGGAAATCTGACTCAAAATGAAATTATTCTTTCAAAGAATAAAACTTCTTTTCACTTCACAAGGTACATGCAATCAATTAAAGTACACCAGGTTTCAAAATACTGGCTATTGTTGACATTACAAAAACTGCAAAACATCCAATCCACCGTTTTTACGCTAAATGTATTGGTTGGGAACTGTGTGTCTGACTACAGGAGGAAAAGTAGAAACACAATATGATAGAGCAGAAAAAGTTTTACAGTAATGATCTTGATCATTTTTGAGGAGCTTTCCTCTTCCCCCAGAGGGTGGAAGACGTTGCATTTTTTGTAGAGGGACAAAAAATTCTACATATTACTGTATGACCTTATTGACAATGACATGTCAAGTGAGAATAAACAATCCATGTAAAATGCAATACTTACCTGTTGGTTTGTTGAAAGATGCGTATAATGGAGGCACTCTTTTACCAGCCTCTCTTGGTGAAATCAGTGAATTTCATCACTGACTACTGTTCTTGCAGCCCTTGGAATTCCACCACCACCACCATACATTCTTACACCTCTACATTGCCCCCTCCTTGGGCCTGCTCTTCTCCCTGGCACTCCTCCTCTTACTGCTCCTGCACCTCTCACTGCACCTCTCACTGCTCTGCACCTCTCACTGTCCTGCACCTCTCACTGCATCTCTCACTGCTCTGCACCTCTCACTGCACCTCTCACTGCTCTGCACCTCTCACTGCTCTGCACCTCTCACTGCATCTCTCACTGCTCTGCACCTCTCACTGCACCTCTCACTGCTCTGCACCTTTCACTGTACCTCTCACTGCTGCTGTACCTCTCACTGTACCTCTCACTGCACCTCTCACTGCACCTCTCACTGCTGCTGTACCTCTCACTGCACCTCTCACTGCTCCTGCACTTCTCACTGCATCTCTCACTGCTCTGCACCTCTCACTGCTCTGCACCTCTCACTGCTCTGCACCTCTCACTGCATCTCTCACTGCTTCACATCTCACTGCAATTATGTGTCAATTATACAAAATTTACCCATCATAAATCAGTTGTGTGTCAATTATACAATTTTCTGTTTATTATCAGCTGAGGTATATTGTTTCTGAACTGATCTCATTGCAGAAGCAGAGGTTTTTATACTGTATCTAAGGTTTGGAATATTGTTTTTGCTATTGTGAGATGTTGTGTGTTAACATTCATAATTACTACAAAAACAATCCATCATTTTGTTGGAAAGTATAGCTTTTCTGTTAAGAAAATGTAAGCATTAAATGTGTTTACTGACTGCATATTGTGTGAAAACGACATGAAATGTGTGAATGGTATGGCCACAAAAAAACAATGTTGTGCTAATTGTGTTTAGAGTTTTGAAAATGTGTTTGGACAAACGCTTGTTAGCGACTGAAAAAAACTGTAATATCAATTCAACTGCAGTTGGTTTGTTTTGATTTAAACCTTCATAACTTAAAAAATACAGCTAAGTAGCACCATAAAACAAATAAATAACATGATAACATAATAATAAACATGTTTTGACAAAAATTTAAAAAAATTGATTTATCTCGTTTTGCAACGAAACTCTTCATATGTCATAAAGTTGTGAAAAGAAATTGAAGCATCAAGGAAAATTATGCCAGTTAAACCGCAAAAACCAAAAACGTTATCCTTTTTGAACACTGATTAAGCGTTTAACAAAAAGTTACGTATTACAGCTGTAATGTGTCAGAGAAGAAACTTACATTCATATTTTTGTAATTTTGGGATGAATGTTAATGCCTCATATGAGATGTCAGAACAATAATTATTCACATTCAGATTCCTTGTTTACAGATTATATTCTTTGTCTCCATAGATTATCGTCAGATCACTGCAGATCCAAACACAGCAAATGAGTATCTCAAACTATCTGATGACAACAAAGTGATTACTGACACTAACAGAGTCCAGACGTATCCTGATCATCCAGACAGATTTGAGGATTATCATCAGGTGTTGTGTAGTGAGAGTGTGTGGGGACGCTGTTACTGGGAGGTTGAGTGGCGTGGTGAGGTGGAAATATCAGTGTCATATAAGAGCATCAGCAGGAAGGGAGGGGGTGATGATTGTAGATTTGGATGTAATGATCAGTCCTGGAGTTTGTGCTGCTCTGACTCCAGTTGTTCATTCTCTCACGATTACATTGATACTAAACTCCCAGTAGTGTCCAGATCTTCTAGAATAGGAGTGTATGTGGATCACAGTGCAGGATCTCTGTCCTTCTACAGCGTCTCTCGCACAATGACCCTCATCCACAAAGTCCAGACCACATTCACTAAACCTCTCTATCCTGGGTTTAACATTTCTGGATCAGTGAAACTGTGTGATCCAACAGTTGGCTATAATACAGGATTCTACAAATATTTTAGTTTTAGTACACTTTGGGGGTTTTTACCAGGGGTGCAGGGTTTAAAATTTTATTGAAGCTTCCCCGGGTGACACCATTGCTTAGCGGACCCCCACCTGCTGTTAGCATTCCATTGACTCCCATTCATTTTGACGTTGTTTTGACAGCGAATAACTTTACATCTGAGGCGTTTAAAGACTTAATTTTTCCATTAATTATTTCTAAAGAAACACGAAAATGTATAAAAGGCTCCATTACCATGTATCTTACGTTATGGCCCAGTAGAAGCAGTTTTTGTAAAAATAGGCTAACAATTGCGTCATAACCTGCGACTCTCTGTCGCACCGTAGAGAAATTACCGTATGGACAGGAGGAGAAGCTCATAGGCAATCTTTTACTGTCTATGAGGCAATCGGGTGGACGTGGAGGCATAAATTTAAAGGGAGATGATTAATCAGAATACTTACCAAAATTTGCTCCTCTTCACGCTCGCCGTCTGCAAGATTCGGTGGGTGATTCAGATTTCTCGTGGCACGGCTATTAGAAGACTTATAATTGTCAGACAGGTTGCTCACGTAACATCTACGTCATCAAGCTCAGTTTGAATCCCTAGGAAGTGCGTGCTTCTAATTGACTTCCCTTGTCTCTGGGGTCGCTGTGTCCAATTTTTTTACTGTCTATGGTTTTTACAATGTGCTTTTGAAACCGGGTTATCTTTGTCTGTGTTAAACCCCGTTGTTACCCTGCCCCACATGAAAAAATACTGTAGCATGCTATTCATTAGAATTTAGAAGTTTGAAGTATATTGCAGTATATAATAGTAATACTACATTCATTTATAGATTTGGCAGCTGCTTTTATCTAAACCAACTTACAGTGTATTTCAGTGTATATTTTTAATCAACAACCAACAAACCGTTTGCACTGCTAATGCAATGCTCTACACACTGAGTTACAGGAACATCTACTATAGTATAGTATAATTACTATAGTATACTACAGTATTTTGTAACATAAACTATGCCCTTTTGAAAGTTAGCCATGGTTACTTCTCATAAGGGTCATAACATAAATAGATGAACGGTAAATCCTGTATTATCATTAATATTTCCTATAGCAAGTTTCAAAAGCACTGTACAGTATTATCTAGGAATTTTACTTCATTTTACAATAGTACTATTGTGTATACTATACAATATTTTTCTTGTACCTGATTAATGCTTCATACTTATAATTTCTAAGGTATTGGTAAGCCTTTTCAAATTGCTCATTGCCTTACCATCACAAACAACTCAATCAATAGAGTAGATAAATAAACTTTCAAATAAGCAGCAACTTTTTTACTTGTCATCCCATTTCTCTATAAAGGAGTGGATGGCATGCTGATGTCCTTTATAGGCTCTGTCAGACTTTGAATCCACATCTTGCTGTAAATGAATGACTAAAGACAACGCAGATAAATGATTGTTGATGTCAAAACAAAAACTACTCCCCTAATTTACACAAAGCATGATGGGGTGAAGAAATAATGTCAAAAGTAAACACACTATAGCATGCAGTACAGTATTAATGAATAATGTTGTTTTACTCAATAAATTGAATTAACATGGGAACTGAGTCATTTATTCTTGTCTTTATTTATGGACTCTTTTTTTTTCCTTAGATGCAGGTGAATGTAACAGCTTGATAAACACTTATGTAAAGCTGTACGCAATAGCCTACAGATTGAGATGACATTGAGCTTACAGTGTGTGTGTGTGTGTGTGTGTGTGTGTGTGTGTGTGTGTGTGTGTGTGTGTGTGTGTGTGTGTGTGTGTGTATACATACACACATATTTTCATGAGGTTTCATACATGTTCAAAATTAATCAATCATAAATCATTTACTCACTCTCAAGATATTTCAAATCCAAATGGCCTTCTTCATCCCTGGAAGACAAAAGACATTAATTTGAAGATCATATCGCTCAAACATCCAGCTATGGTTAAGATGTCACAGATATATTTAAACACTCACATTCTGATACAGTAGTAACACAGCTACAACACTCTTCATATGATTTATTCAATCTTTTCTCTGTGGCAAAAGCAAAGTTAAAAGTGTTAAACTATCAGTTTTTGTCCTCTTTGGCATTAAAAAAACTCAGGATAATTCCTATTATCAGCGTAATGATTTTCTCAGTGTTTTGATCTGGAATTACTTAAATCTAAGTAATTATTCTAAAATGTAAAGCTGATGTCCAAACCTGAGTTCACTGTGAATGTCTCTGTGAGTTTCTGTATGAGACTGACATCTAGTGGACTCTTTATTATATGACTGGGACTCATGTTTGTACACATTTCATAAACACAACCAGGAAGTTCTCGACTTCAGGAAAATTGAAACTAAATCACTGTTAGGTTTTTTATGTTTCGTATTTTCTAAAATGGCAGAAGCGAGTGTTTCCTTGGCTCAGGATCAGTTCATCTGTTCAATCTGTCTGGATTTACTGAAGGATCCTGTGACCATTCCCTGTGGACACTTTTACTGTATGAGCTGTATTACACACTACTGGGATCAGAAGAGAGTCTACAGCTGCCCTCAATGCAGACAGACCTTCACTGTTTTAGGTAAAAACACCATGCTGGCTGAAGTGGTGGAGAAACTGAAGAAAACCAAACTACAAGCTGATCGACCTGATCACTGTTATGCTGAACCTGGAGATGTGAAGTGTGACGTCTGTACTGAGAGAAAACACAAAGCTGTCAAGTCCTGTCTGGTGTGTCTGAACTCTTACTGTCAAAATCATCTTGAACAACATGAGAAATTTTTCAAAGGCAAGAAGCACAACCTGATAGACGCCACTGGACGACTACAGCAGATGATCTGCCCTCAACATGATAAAGCCCTTGAGATTTACTGTCGTACTGATCAGCTCTGTATATGTTATCTGTGTATGGTGGATGAACACAATGAACATAAGACTGTATCAACTGCAGCAGAGAGGGCTGAGAAACAGGTGAGAGCTGAAAGTGATTTGTTAATGTGATCAATTCTGCTCTGCAATATTACTTCATGATCACACTACAGTTACATATACTGTACAGTTTATCTATTATTATTTCCATGTCCAACAGAAACAACTGAAGGAGACGCAGAGAAAATACCAGCAGAGAATCCAGAAGAGTCAGAAGAAGCTTCAGGAGCTGAGAGATGCTGTGAAGACTCATAAGGTGAGTTTTGATCAGAAGAACAACTGCTGTCTGCTGTTTCAGATCTGTTTCAGGACTCTCATCCAATCAGTCAGTGAGGAGTTCAGTGCTGGATGACTTTGACTGAAGTTCACTGTGTGTAACAGACTGTGTGATGTACCAGTAAGAGCTGAATGAATGCTGCTGATTCTAATGCTCCTCTCTCTGTGTGTCCTAATAGCGCTCTGCACAGACAGCAGTGGACGACACTGAGAGGATCTTTACTCAACTGATCACATCCATTGAGAAAAGACGATCTGAAATGACACAGCTGATCAGAGATCAGGAAAAGGCTGCAGTGAGTGAAGCTGAAGGACTCTTGAAGCGACTGGAGCAGGAGATTGATGATCTGAGGAGGAGAGACGCTGAGCTGGAGCAGCTTTTACTCACAGATGATCACATCCATTTCCTCCAGGTAACAGAGATCTGATGAACACGACAGTGGTGTTTAGTAATTGAAGAGCCTGTTCTACTGTGGTTATGTTTTATTAAATGTTGGTGTTGTTTGTCATTGTGTTTGTGTAGAGTTTTCAGTCTCTCTCTGTTCCTCCTGGATCTTCAGACTCAATCAACATCACTGTCAACTCTCTCATCTCTTTTGATGTAGTAAAATCTGTGTCTCATCTGAGAGAGAAATTGGAAGATTTTCGTAGAGAAGAAATGGAAAAAATATCTTATAGAGGTAATGCCCATATTTTTCTGAAAAATCAGGCACATATTATGCAGTGTTTGTATATGCTATATAAATACAATTTAAGTAAAATAAATATTTATGTTTCTTCCCATAGTAAAGTATATTGACAATATTCCCACCCCTGAACTTAATACCAGGGAACAGCTCTTACAATGTGAGTATCAGCAAATAATACACAAGATATACTTTTAAGCTAAATGCTGAAACAAGTTTCACAAGTGAGGAACAGTGATAATGTGCATTTTAAACTCCCCTAGTCTTAAAACAACGTAAAATTATAATTTGCTTCCCTTTAAGCATAAAGTTAGGGATTGCAGCATGTCAGCAGGGAACGTCTCGGTTACATATGTAACCCTCGTTCCCTGAAGGAAGGGAACGGAGACGTCACGTCGTGACCGACGAATTGGGAACCGCTTCGCGGGTGACCTATCTGCTTCGAGAAACCTTTAAAACGCCAATGAACTTGGCATGCAGATAATTGCATCTGCCGGCGCCGCCCCGCCGCGCAGGTATTTAATAAGCGGCAGGTGCAGTTATCAAATCAGCTATTTTTTGCTGAGAAAGCTGGTCAGAAAGAAAAGTGTCCGGCCGATATCAGCAGTGGAACAGCAAATTGTGGCGACGGGACGTGACGTCTCCGTTCCCTTCCTTCAGGGAACGAGGGTTACATATGTAACCGAGACGTTCCCTTTCAGTCGGTCACTACGACGTCACGTCGTGACCGACGAATTGGGAATCCCTACCAAAGCGCCACTGAAGCTGACCCTTCCAGTGCCTGCATAAACCCTCCGACTCTCCTCTTTAAGGGAACGGAAATGGGGTTGAAGCAGAGGCCGGTCACTACTTGTTCCTTAACCCACGATAGTGACTAGGCGAACTGGGAAGCGAACTCGTCAGGCGGGACTAAGATCGCTGCGGAAAAAAAAACCCTCTAGGGGTCTACCACTAAGGTGATGGATAAAAAGACACGAGGTCTATAAAATACACTCTCTTAGCAACACTAGAGAGGCGCGGAACGAACTCCGCTAAGGGAAACGTGGTAAATCATAAACTTTCCACGGAAATACTCACAAAGAAACCACTAGGGGGCGCAATGTGGGCGCTAACCTCACCCAGATAGTCAAGGATACATCTAGTGAGAGGCTGGCAGCCGATGCTCCGCAACATCGGTCACCAAGCGGTGGAAAAGACAAAAAACATTTTTTGTAACGTTTTTGCCTTAATGGCCTTCCATAATGGTGCGGTTTCTGCGCAGCCAAAAAGAAAGGCTCCAAGCCGACACAGGAGCCGTTCCTCGATGTTCTCACTGATCTGACGAGAGAACTCGAGAGGATACCGGCTCAACACGAACACTGTAGAATCTAGTGAACGTATTAGGTGTCGCCCCGCCAGCAGCTCTACAAATATCTGAAAGCGAGGAACCACGAGCCAAAGCCCAAGATGAAGCCACGCTTCTGGTTGAATGGGCTCTCAAACCAAAAGGGCAGGGAATGCCCTGTTTCTCATAAGCCAGGGCGATTGTGTCTACAATCCAGTGAGACATCCTCTGTTTAGTGACAGCTCTCCCTTTCTGCTGACCACCGTAACAGACAAAGAGCTGCTCTGAGGTCCGAAAGCTTTGAGTGCGATCCACATACACACGTAGTGCACGTACAGGACATAACAAAGCCATAGCTGGGTCTGCCTCTTCCAAAGGCAGTGCTTGTAAGTTCACCACTTGATCCCTAAAGGGAGTGGTGGGAACTTTAGGCACATAGCCCGGCCGGGGTCTCAGTGTAACGCTGGATTCAGCCGGCCCGAACTGAAGGCACGAATCGTTGACCGAGAATGCATGAAGATCCCCTATCCTTTTAATAGAAGCCAGTGCGAGGAGCATCAAAGTTTTCATAGTGAGAAACTTGACACTCACCGTCTGCAGAGGCTCGAACGGGCAGTCTCGGAGGGCATTCAGCACCATGGACAGGTCCCAAGGAGGAATAGAGGGAGGACGCGAAGGATTCAGCCTCCGTGCGCCTCTTAAAAACCTAATGACCAGATCGTGCTGACCCACAGATCTACCGTCTATGGGTGCGTGATGCGCGGATATTGCCGCGATATCTACTTTAATAGTAGATGGTGACAGCCTCTTCTCCAAGCGGTGCTGGAGATATGAAAGCACAATACTGATCGAGCATTCTCGGGGGTCCTCTCGTTGAGAAGTACACCAAACAACAAACAGGGTCCATTTCAGCGTATCCGCCTGTCTCGTAGACGGCGCTCGCGCTGCAGCGATGGTGTTAGATACCGCCTGGGGTAAATCACCTACAACCTCCGCGCCCCGTCCAGATACCACACATGGAGGTTCCACAGATCGGGACGGGGGTGCCATAATGTGCCCCCTTCTTGAGACAGAAGGTCCCTCCTCAGGGGAATCCTCCAGGGAGGGGCTGTCGCGAGGAGAGTGAGCTCTGGAAACCAACTCCTGGTGGCCCAATATGGAGCAACTAAAAGAATTTTCTCCTCGTCCTCCCTGACTTTGCACAATGTCTGTGCAATGAGGCGCACTGGGGGAAATGCGTATTTGCGAAGACCTCTCGGCCAGCTGTGCGCCAATGCATCCACGCCGAGTGATCCCTCGTTCAGTGAATAAAATAGGCGACAGTGGGTTGTTTCTGGAGATGCAAACAGATCTATCTGCGCTCTGCCGAAACGTCTCCAAATCAGCTGGACCGATTGAGGGTGGAGTCGCCACTCGCCGGGGCGCGCTGCTCGGGAAAGCGCGTCTGCCGCTGCGTTGAGCGACCCCGGGATGTGAATGGCACGAAGAGACCTCAGATTCTTCTGACTCCAAAAGAGGAGATGGCGGGCGAGATGCGACATGTGACGAGAGCGCACTCCGCCTTGGCGATTGATATACGCAACAGTCGCAATGTTGTCTGTGCGAACTAATACATCTTTGTCTTTCAACTCGTTGCTGAAGCGGACGAGCGCAAGATATACAGCCCACAGTTCTCGGCAATTTATGTGCCAATGCAGCTGGGGTGATGTCCATATTCCTGAAGCTGCAAGCTCGCCATACGTGGCTCCCCACCCCGTGTTGGAGGCATCTGTGCATACTATCGCATGTCTGGAGACCTGTCTCAGAGGCACCCCCGCCCTGAGAAACGCTGGGTCTGACCACGGGGTGAAAGTGAGACGGCATTTCGGTGTGATCGTGACACGGTGAAAGCCGGTGAGCCATGCTCTCCTCGGGACTCGGTCGTGAAGCCAATGCTGAAGCGGTCTCATATGTAGCAAACCGAGCGGTGTTACAGCCGCGGCTGCAGCCATATGCCCCAGTAATTTCTGAAATTGTTTCAGAGGGACCGCAGTCTTGCCCGAAAACGTATTCAAGCAAGCCAGAATCGACTGAACGCGCGCCTCCGTGAGGCGTGCTGTAAGATTGACCGAATCCAATTCCATGCCGAGAAAAGAGATCTTCTGTGTCGGGCACAGTTTGCTCTTCTCTCGGTTGACCTGAAGACCGAGACGGGTGAGGTGTTTGAGCACCCGATCTAGATGAGTGCAAAGCATTTGACGCGACTGTGCAATAATGAGCCAATCGTCGAGATATGCCAAGATGCGAACACCGCTCTCTCTGAGAGGCTTTAAAGCGCCCTCTGCTACTTTTGTGAAGACGCGGGGAGAGAGAGAGAGCCCGAACGGTAAGACTTTGTACTGATATGCTCTTCCCTCGAACGCAAAGCGGAGAAACGGCCTGTGCCGGGGAAGTATTGAGACATGAAAGTACGCGTCCTTCAGGTCGATGGCTGCAAACCAATCCTGTGGGCGAATGCATTGAAATATGGTTTTCTGCGTAAGCATTTTGAACGGCATCTTGTGAAGTGCTCGATTCAGAACGCGCAGATCCAGGATCGGTCGCAACCCGCCGCTTTTCTTGGGTACGATAAAGTAAGGGCTGTAAAACCCTGACCTCATCTCGGCTGGAGGAACCGGCTGAATCGCGTCTTTCGCCAATAAGACAGCAATCTCTGCACGTAGTACGTGCGCATCGGCGGGCTTCACTATAGTGAAACGAATGCCTGTAAATTTGGGAGGTCGCCGGGCGAATTGTATCGCATAGCCAAGACGGATCGTGCGTAAAAGCCAGCGCGACGGACTGGGAAGTTGCTGCCAAGCTTCCAGATACCGGGCGAGGGGAATTAACGGCACAATCGTAGTACCCGCGGCGAGCGGAACGGCGGTGCTCGATGACGCGCTCTCTTGAGCTGCGTTGACATGTGTATTGTGAGAATGAGCACTCACCTGACTCCGCTGATGGATGGCTGCGCGGGGAAGACTCTGATGAAGATATCTCGGTGCGCTTAACACATCCGCTGGCGAGAGAGGAGGGGGAAGAGGACGTAGGGTCATGAGCCCATCCGTCACACCCGACCGCCTCTGAAGACCTGGAGGAGGAAGAGGAATTCGCTCTTTTTGTGGTTTTGTGGGTGCCGGCTGAAAAGCCGGCGGAACGGAAATTAACGAAAACCAAAGATTCCCCACCCGGTTCTCCTCCGGGGGGGGAGTGGTGCGTTCACCATCTCCCGAAGAGCGATCCCCTCCACCTCCAGGTCGCCCATCTCCGGGCCGCTTAGATTTATGCTTTCCACCAGGCTTAGCGGGCGGGGCGGGCTGCTGACGGCCGGTTCCTCGCTTTCTAGGACGGCCCCGATGAGGAACGGAGGCGGCCGCCGCTGCAGGACGCCCTCGGCGAGGGGCAGACTGAGGTGCCGACGTCGACGGGGCAGGTGTTGGTTTCTTCCGACGCGGCATGATGTTGGCAAGAGCCTCAGTCTGCTTCTGGGTGGCTGAGACCTGCTGTGCAAAGTCTTCTACTGCCTCGCCGAACAGGCCGGCCTGGGAGACCGGAGCATTCAAGAGCCGGGTTTTATCGGCATCTCTCATGTCCGCCAGGCACAGCCAAAGGTGGCGCTCCTGGACCACCAAAGTGGACATAGCACGACCGACGGCTTGCGCGGTGGTCTTGGTCGCACGTAGCGCCAGATCCGTAGCCGCACGCAGATCTTTAAAGACCGCCGAATCGTGACCACCCTCGTGCAGGTCCTTCAGAGCCTTAGCCTGATGAACCTGCAACAAAGCCATGGCATGTATGGCTGAAGCTGCCTCCCCACAAGCCCGGTACGCAGACTCCGTCAGGGCTGACGAATGTCTGCAGGCTTGTGAGGGAAGGGTAGGACGGTCCTTCCAGTAGGAAACGCCGGCAGGACACAACTGCATCGCTACCGAACGCTCCACTGTCGGGATACCGGCATACCCTTTATCAGCCCCGCCATCGAGGGAGGTGAGGGGTGATGGCTGATACGGACGGTTCCGGGAGGAAAACGGGGTTTTCCACGTCAGAGTCAGCTCATCATGCACCTCGGGAAAGAAAGGCACCGGTGGGGAAGACTGTGAAGCCCGTGCAGCCCCAAAGTACCAATCATCTAGGCGGGACGGTACGGGAGGGGGAGGAGCTCTCCACTCCAACCCGACCGTCTCCGCAGCCCGAGCGAGCATAGCTGTCATCTCCGGGTCGAGATCAGGAACCGCAACCCTTCCCGAAGGAGGGAGAGGATCCGGATCAACGTCCGAAAATGACGGCCCCCCCTCCGATGTTACGACAGATATCGAATCCTCGGGAGGTCCGACAGAGGTAGAAAGCGACGCAGAACGCGTGCTCTCCGTCTCCATCGGAACCTCGGATGGTTGCGGATCCGGTGGCTGAGAGCCGCTGGACGAACCAGCTTGCCGATTCAGCACCGTAAGGCGGAGGTCGTCTCTCCGTAGCTTCACAGCCGCCTTCTTAGGGGTGATCAGCAACGGAGGGCGGCGTTCCCGGAGAAACGCCACACGACCCCGCAGATCCGCAAGAGTCAAACTCTCGCAAGCGGAGCATGTCCCTCCCACGAAAGCCGCCTCAGCGTGCTGGAGACCCAGACACGAGAGACAACGATCGTGTCCATCACGAGGACCCATATATTTGCCGCATCCAGAAGTCGAACACGGACGGAAAGACATCTTTAAAAAGACGCTTAACGCCCGTGAGCAGTGAACGGCTGTCTTTAAAAAGACGCAAGTTCAACTGCAGCTCTTTTAGGGAAATCACTCTTTCAGATGTGTAGTTGATGAAGCACACAGGGAGGAGAACGCACACACTCAACTAAAAAGAGTGAAAGCGATCACGAAGATCAAAGGTGGTGGAAACACTATGCGAGCCCCGCTGTGGTGCCTTCGCCCAACCAACTAGCACGCAGAGATCTATTCCAGGTAAGAGAGATAAGCAGCTTCTCGTGAGCAGTTTAGTCTGCCAGCTTTCGAAGCTAAAAAGCTGATTTGATAACTGCACCTGCCGCTTATTAAATACCTGCGCGGCGGGGCGGCGCCGGCAGATGCAATTATCTGCATGCCAAGTTCATTGGCGTTTTAAAGGTTTCTCGAAGCAGATAGGTCACCCGCGAAGCGGTTCCCAATTCGTCGGTCACGACGTGACGTCGTAGTGACCGACTGAAAGGGAACTATGGCTCTCCTGGTTGAGCCTGGTTTCTCACAAGGTTCTTTTTCATTTAAACATCAATGGTTATGGTTAATAAATTGAAAGACAGGGGTTTCATTCCTCTTTGAAAATATGTAGCTGCACAACATGCTAGCTGGTTGGAAAGCTTAGCTCTGAGAGTTTCTGTTGCAAAGCAGGAGGATCATAATAGACCACACAGATAGGGACAGTATATGGTCTCATCCCGTATCCCACTGTCAGGATGTGTGCAGAAGGAGAGAGGAGACTAACCTCGGATGACAATGAACATGGAACTTGACAAAGCAACTAAACAGGCAAATTAAAGCATGAAACAACATTTGAACTGACAAAGGACTGGGAAAAAATAGTCTATGGCCCTGTCCCAAATGGGGCACTTCATGTGGACTTTCAGTCTCGTGGCCTTAAAATGCGCATGCGCGCTTAGTATACGAGTCCGTAAGGGTGTCCCATCTGTCATTTTAACACTCCAAAGTGTGCTCATCAGTGCCCCCTTTGAACCCTTGATGCGGTCTTCGGTGGAGTCCGCACTGCAGCAGGCTTCATGCACTTTACCAACCCAGAAGTCCCTGCGAAAGAGCAATCAGACGATGGATGTGAGGAGTTCACACTGATGGGCAACTTCTGTTCCTATTTCTGACGTAATGCTCAAGTCTGTCCCAAAATACGACTCCAGTGCGCCCTCGTGGACTCGCGTCAAGGGTCCATAAGTTCTGCACTACATGATGTCATAAAAGTGTGGACTCTGAGGATGTCCACAAGTCAGGAGTGTGCCATTTGGGACAGGGCCGAAATAGTGGAGCTGATGGTAAGCTGGCAGGTGAGGATAATTGAAGACAAGACACTGGTGAGGTAGCTTGGAGGATTATGGGAAATGGAGTCTGTAGGGAAATCAATGGGGGAAACAGGCAGGATAACAGACTTGGATTATGACACCATAGGAAAAATATTGATATATTACCAAAACTGATTTATGTAAATAGATTTTAATTTAATTGAATTAAACTCCAACTATAATGATGTTCAGTCATTACTTAAATTTACAGAAAAAAATAAAGAAATATGCTTTTCCACAAAGAAACATGAGAACAAACAACATTTCATTAAAAACTCTGATTTTCAATGCTATTAAAATTTGTTCTTTTCATTAAAACATTTATTTATGAAATAAAATTGCTTGACTTAAAGACTCTTACACAAAACAAAATCAGTTTGAAAAATAAAACCTTTTAACAAAATGTATAACTTCTGTGCAACAAACTGTCTGTAACAGTAAGTCAGATGTAGTCAGATTCTTTCTGTAAATTATTTTAATTTCTGATACAATCTTTACACAATTATGGTCCTTACAAATATTAAATTAGGCCTTTTTTAAAGTTTTAATTTATTAATTATTGAAATGCATTCAAATATTCTTTTGTCTCTGTCATAGATTATCATCCGATTACTGCAGAGCCAAACACAGCACATAAATGTCTCTGTCTTTCTAAGGGGAACAGAGTGGTTACTAATGCTGCGTCCGAAACCGCCTACTACATACTATATAGTACGCGAAAAGCAGTAGGCGAAGCGAGTAGTATGTCCGAATACATAGTATTCGAAAATCAGTATGCGAAAAGTACCCGGATGACCTACTTCTTCCGGTTAGATTTTGCAGTGTGCATACGATGGACGCTACACTATCCCATGATGCCCCGGACGAGGAGTTATCCAACGAAGAAGAAGAGGCACGCGGCTGTTTTCGCGCTGAAATGACACGACGTGATGACGACGTATGTCACGTGATGTAGCAACATGGCGGATGTAGTACGTCCGAATCTCATTCATACTACCAGGATTCATACTATACAGTACCTACTGTTTTAACGCCAAGTAAGTAGGTACTTCATCTAATTCAGTACCTACTATACAGTATGCGGTTTCGGACGCAGCCCAAGACAGACACAAGCCAGCTGTATCCTGATCATCCCGACAGATTTGATGTTTATCATCAGGTGTTGTGTAGTGAGAGTGTGAGTGGACGCTGTTACTGGGAGGTTGAGTGGAGTGGAAATGTGCGAATATCTGTGTCATATAAGAGCATCAGCAGGAAAGGTGGTAAGAGTTTGTTTGGATGTAATGATCAGTCCTGGAGTTTGAATTGTACTGGCTCCAGATGTTCATTTTGGCACAATAACATTGATACTGAACTTCCTGTAGTGTCCAGATCTTCTAGAATAGGAGTTTATGTGGATCACAGTGGAGGATCTCTGTCCTTCTACAGCGTCTCTGACACAATGACCCTCATCCACAGAGTCAACACCACATTCACGTAACCTCTCTATCCTGGGTTTAGAGTTTATTTTGGATCAGTAAAACTGTGTGATCCAACAGTATAGATGTTTTTTTTACTTATTATAAAGGAAAATTCTGATCTAAAACATTGTTTTTTGTTGTATCGATGTTGCACTGTTGCGTACTGGCACATGCAATTTAGCTGAACATGCTAGGTGCACTGCATGTCATATTTTAGATCATATTTAGGAGTTCATCAAACTAAACTTAAAAAACTGATTTTTTCAACATGTATAAGTTTAAAAATATATTAAAAACAGGGTGGTTATCTTGTCACAAGTTAAGATACAAAAAAAACAGGTAAGCTTTTCCTGAAATTTTGTTGATGACACAAAAAATATCTGCACCGAATTAAGAACCTATATTTATACCTGACACGATTATCTCTCTTGTAATTTAATATTATGGTCGGTGTTCACTTTTAAATGATAAAAAAGAGATTCCTGAAACAAACGATATAGGAATCATCAGGTGTTTCTGTACCTAAAGTAAATACAGAGATGATCAAAGTCAAAGTAAGCAAACAGGTATTTCTGTGTCTATAAAATCATTAATTTTTGTATTTTTCTTGTTATAAATAACCTTTTAGGAATTGTATATAAAGCTTTATCAATTAACAATCACAAATGATGTGTAATTTGTCTTTTTTTTTGGTCATGACTGCTTTGATGCACTAAAATTAAATAAAATCGCTGAACTGTAGCTGGACTTCCCAGGTAGGATCACATTTATTTTTAGGTTTAGAAATCTAAAATGTTTTTGTGTGATTTTCTGTACATTGTGGCTTTAAAATGCTATGAGGAATCATTAAACATATGTTCATTAACATTGCCTTTCCTTTTAACTTAAGAGGAAAAAATTCAGTATATAATACTATATTCATTTATACATTTGGCAGCCGCTTTTATCCAAACCAACTTATAGTGCATTTCAGGTATGAATTTTTAATCATTATATCAGTGTGTGTGTTCCCTGAAATCTGTGAAATATGTTTTTTTGTCTCACTTATGGATTAATAAACTGCATTTGGGTTCTCAAATCGCTCACCTCTTAATTATTACAGAAAGCTTGACCAACAATGAACCCAGCAGTACTTCTACAGCTACACCAAGGCAACCGCCCTATTAAAACTATATGGATGAATTCTTGGATTTATGTTATCAGGTAGAATTTAATGATGTAGCAATACTGCTACAGTGTTTGTCACACCAGAGCCCAATGTCATGCCTGCAATATCAAAACCTCCTCACGTCATGCCTGCCATGCCACAGACTGCTCCCGTCATGCCCGCTATGTCACAGCCTGCTCACACCATGCCTGCTATGCCACAGCCTGCTCACGTGAAGCCTGCCATACCACGTCATGTCTGTCATGCCACAGCCTGCTCAAATAATGCTACAACTTTGTGTTGTGTTTGGACCACACACTGCACTACAGTTCCCACAGAGTTCACTGCAACCCATGAACCAGTCTCCTGCCACACCCAAGATGGCCACTGCCATGCCTGAACCTGTTCCCAAGATGGCCGCCACCATGCCTGAACCTGTTCCCAAGATGAATTCTCAGTGGAGAATTATTACAACCATTTACAATAGTGTGGTGATGCGATCAACCAGTTTGATTATTTGTATGGAAATGGTATGTTCCACGGGTATAAAAGGGGATGAGATTGACAGGCAACCAAGCGCACATCACCAAGCGCGTCATCTGGGGTTTCGGAAGTGATGTAACTTCCTGTGCATCGTGTTTATGTCTACGAGTGTGTGGCTGAGGAACATTGCAGATGTGTCAAGTGACACTTTGTCAGCTTTTCAATTGTACACGTCAAGTGTGCGGAGCGGCGTGAGTCCTATTGGCAGTGTCATGGAGGTGTTGCAGCAGGCTTTTTGGGCATCGTTGAGCTTTGCGTCCTTTCTGGATAATCAATACTGACTACTGAGCGGCTGCAGTAATGAACGCATGAAAAGGAGCGCAATTGTAAAGATTGGGTTGTTTATTTCTTCATGTTGGCCCAGGCTTGAGACGCTCTTCACTGCCTCTTAACGGATGCATGTAGTGGTTTGGAAACTCCTAATTGGGGTTTTTTTATGATTTGATTTGTTTTGTAAATGTGATGTTTTTTATGACACTTTTGTGCTTTTGTTAAGGAGAGCCGCTATTACCAGGTGATGCTAACTCCTTTGGCAGCGGTGTTCTTTTATAAATCATAGTGTGCTGTTTGTATGTGTGTAGTTTGTGTGTTTGTCTAATTTTGTTGTTCTTCTCCCTTCTGAATTGGGATACCAGTGCTAGCCAGTGTCTGCGGTGTGTGGTGGTGGTACAGCTGTCGACTTGCAGTGATCACAATTGGGTTTGTGGTGTGGTGGGGTGTTGTGAGAGAACACGAGTGCTTGCTGTGTTTAGTTGAAAAGGCAGGACATATTCCCCAGTTCTGAAGTGGTAAAACAAGAGTGTGCATGGATGAGTGATGTTGTAATTTATTGTACTCTTTTAAAATTGTGCATATTAAAATGAATCATGTATTTTCAATGTGTTCTGAATAAATTGTTTGAAATATTTCCTGTTGTCTGATATCTGTCTCAGCCACTGCGTATTTGTGTGCTTTTGGTACGTCTGGGTCCCTGGCCCATTTCCGGGGTGGCGTAGTCAATTTACTGCCATATTTGGTATTGGTTAAACACTTTCACATGCCACAATAGCAACTATGTTTTTTAACTGCACTAAACCATTGTTACTTTTCGTAAGGTTTTTAAATTGATAAATAGTAAATAGCAATGTTAAAAATCATTGTAGTATGTAGAAAATACATTAACTCTGCATTGCACTGTCAATTATTTGCAAATATACAAATGTTAACCCAAGGATTAGTAATGTACACTGTGAAGCATCAGATTTTAACTTATCTCCACGTGGGCTTAAAAGCAGTGTTTAGATATGAAGATTACCCGGGGTTAAGCGTAGTGTGAAATGCCTTTCTGTATGGTCTTTATAAAAAATTAGACCGTACAATTTCTTTAATGTGTTTACTCTCATGTTATAATTATTACAAATATTTCAATGGTATTGAATCCTGTGAACTACATTTGTCACCGTATATACATTGTTTAAATATCACAGGCAAAATGATGGTATGTGTAAAAGGTAAAGACTTTGCAGCTGTTGCTTTGGTTTAATGTTTGTCAGATGTAATTGTCACAGGTCGGAGCGGACCACCCCTAACATGAGTCACGCTTCTCCCTCAGTTTCCACCTTGAGGAGGTCCCAAAATGCCCCAATGACCAAACAGATGAGAAAAGAGATCAAATCTAACAATCATTATTAAATATTAAAAAAGGTTGGGGAAAGGAAAAGGGGAGGGATTCTTAAAAAGGGTAAGGTTCTGAAACTTTGGATAAGCTCTGAGTCGCTTCTGACTCTTAGGGGGACCACGGGTAAGCCTTCCTGGCCTATTCTCATCGTATAAGTATAACAAAGCAGCCGCCTGGCATCACCACTTCACTCTTCTATTGCAGGGCTCCTTCGTCAGCCTAAGAAGTCACCAATGACAGCACAGATATCAACACAGCACTACAACTGCCCAAGTGTACACACTTCAGAAAGACTCACCCACAGCACTCCACACACTCACGGTGAATAAGGTCAGCGTCACAACGTTTTGGCCAAACCTGTAGTCCTGAAATAGGCGTATGACTGGGACAGAGGACAGCTAAAATGTAATGTTGATGTCACGATCCCTAGCTCCTCCTTCCTCTTCTCACTGGATTCAAACACTTTAAAATGGCAGAGATGAACTGAGGTGACAGTATTCACACACAAACAACATAGCAGGGTAACAGCAGAGCGACTTCCAACACAGCACACTGTTCCTTTAAACACTGATTACTTTCCTTCCTCTTGCAGATGTCACTTGTATCCGAGATTTCATATACATCGAGTGCTTCGATGGTAAGTTCTCCCCGCCACTCCGATCCCTGTGTTCTTCTAACACACAGTCACACTAGCCATGTTTCCATCCACATGTTTTTATCCGAATTAAGTGATATCGAATGAAAAATGCGTTATGGAAACAGTAAAATTCGATTGAATTTCATGAATATCGACTCAAAAGAAATACGTTCGATCTCATCGGATTTTATCTTGATTGATATATGGCTTATCCGATAAACGCTGATGGAAACGTTATTTGCCGAATAAATAATGATTTGCGATTAAGGTTTAGGTCCTTTTATGCTTGCAAAGAAGAAAAAGTTTTAGGTCATTTCCGCTCTGGTAGCACACATGGCGTGTGTCAACAAAGTCAGATGTAAGTAGACAAACGACGAGACGAGATTAATTTTAAATTTAATTTACCAGAGAAAATAACGGCTATTTTAGAGCTGAAGATCTTTGCCCGAACCCAACGGGTTCGGTCGGATTCGGGCTTCATTTCTAACATTTTACACGGGCCGTGCTCCGCCTTTGCACGGTAGGCTAAATGAGCGGTCAAGTTCAATGCTGCTGCTGAATGCCTAAGCGCAGGACCACGCTGAAGCCATTTACAGTGGATTTAATAATTTCCTCAACAAAAATGTAGCCTAATCTTGGTGAGTAAAGGTTTTTTAATGTATAACTAAATATGACTTAGTCTTAAATACATAATTTAGACAGAGGATATAGACTAATGTTGGCATTAATGTAAAGAAAGTGCCGAAGCAAATACCACGGAACCTTTATCTTAATTTCGTTATTCCCAAATAACCATCTTATTCAGAATGTATTATCTTAATTCGTTAAGAAATAATTGTTTTTATTGGCATGTTGACCTATAATGTTGCATATGCCTATTTAGAACGAGATGTTACGATGTTACAGATGACTTTTTTTTCTTTGTTTCAACTTCCAAGTGACGTGTAGCCCAGTTAGTCATTAATAAACAATGTTAAAACCTGTGTAAATTACTCATTCTTGATAAAAGCTGTTTGTGTGCGCAAATTTAAATAATGTATGGCTGTAAACGGGTTCGGGCTTTTAAAAAGCTGTCAATCTAAATGTAGGCTACTTTCGTGTTCAGGCTGCATTCTGTCGGGCTCCGGTCGTTTCAGGCCCGATTACAGCTCTATTTTAGATAGCAAAAATCTAAGAAATGCCATAATTTATCAGGAACTGGCGAAGGAAATGTCAAGACGTGGGACGTCCTCCGGAGTAAATGAGGCGCTCAAACAGCGATACGTGTTTCAAAAAAGAGAGTTATCTTGCAACGGTGCCGGAGGGAAAATAAAAGCAAATTTGACCTTGATGAGATGGATCCTCGGTCAAAGAACCCTCGTAGCTTCATTGGCTTCCAATATTAACAACTCTAAAGATATTTTTTCGTTCTCATTTAGGCTACGTTAAGAATTGATCCGGACTATCATTTCACGTTAATGCCTCCGTTGTCGTTGGGCATTTACATGCATCTACATCATCATAGCAATTAACGTCATTTTCTTATTATTATAGCTCGATATGTCGCTATCAGCTCAGCTGGCACATAAGCACTTATAACTTGTGAAATGCCGCAAATTTGTCTAGCAAAACTTTGTTCGCAAATGTTTGCTTGAATATTGTGCGATTCAGTGCGAAAATGAATGGAAACACCTTCAAATGTCTCAAATCAATTCGATATACCAATTTGATCGCAAACCAGCATGTGACGTCATTACGCACAGGTTTTTATTCGCTTTAAAGCCGTTGGATGGAAACACACTTTCACCAGCTTTATTCGCATAAGTTTTTTAACCGAACTTCAGATAATTCGATTGACAAGTGGATGGAAACTTAGCTACTGATAACAATCACCTCATAGATGTACGAATGATTTCACTTAGCTTGGTTATACTTGCAGTCTAATTTCTCCATCTTGCTTTTCCTGCCCAGCCTGCTATTCCACATCAATGCGTCTCTCCTCACAATCCGACCATGTCCATCTTGCCCACAATGCTTTCCAGAAATCAACCTCTCTTTCCGATCTTCCTGTCGCCCTATTTATGTGCCCCTGCTTCTCCACAATCACCGATCACCACGCTTATTAAGCACACCTGAACCCATTATCACTTGATTTCGTTTGCCCGGAGTCGGCTGGAACCAGCCAAGTGTTTCAGTGAATTCGGGCGTAACTATTTCTGCCATTTTAGTTCAGCCATTTTGAAGTCACTCCGTGACATAAGCCGTTTCTCAATACCAAGTACGCCAAACTCGGACTTGTGTCCTTCGTAGTTCGAACTTGCAAGTTCAGACTCGGAAGAACAAACTCCTGACGCGAAATGCATTCTGGGAAACTTCGCTGTCATAAGTCCACACAAGTCTCCTCTGATGCATCCTCGATAAAATGGGCGGATCAAGAACACATCCGGGGATTTATGTGAACTTGGGCTTGATGCAAACCTATGATGCGAACTTTGATTTGGAACAGTACTTGGTCCGCAACTGATGATGTTTCACAAGTCCACAAGAACACAAGTACAGACAAGAACGCATATTGAGAAACGGCTATAATGTTCACCTGATGGTACAGCATGTGATGCGGCATGTTCATCCATTGACTTTCTCTTTAAAAAACACAAAATAATTACCCACATCTTTGAATAGCACACAACCAAAAATATTACTGTGAAGCTATTTTCAAATTGCTCATTGCCTTACCATCACAAACAACTAGCAGCAACTTTTTATGTTGGCTTGACAAAGTCGAGATACTACTGTTGTTGTATCTAAGCTTATTATTAAACAACTTCTGATCCCCAAAATTTGTGACTGTAACTCTACATAAAGCTTTCAGGCTACATCCACAAAACTTTCCAAAAGTCTCCAAACTGGTCTGATTTAGCATTCTATGCCTTTTCTAACTGATGGGACTTACCAAATTCCTAAATGGGGAGATCAAACGCCCCAAAATTTTCATTGACTGCGAGCGAGAAATTTGTATATTTGAAGAGGCTGGCAGGCTGTGTAAGAGCCTGCCTCACAATGGGGTGTAAGCTGTACCCCTGCCGCATAAGAGTCACCAAAAATCCCCCATTGACTTATAATGGGGCAGGGAACATGCCCATATAAGGGAATAAAACGTTACAGATGGGATATCTTTGCTTTACAGCAGGGTTCCCCAAATCTTACCCTGGAGGGCCGGAGCACTGCAGAGTTTAGGTACAACCCTGATCAAACACACCTGAGCAAGCTAATCAAGGTCTTCATGATCACTAAAAATCACAGGTGGGTAAGTTTGATTAGGGTTGGACCTAAACTCTGTAGTGCTCCGGCCCTCCAGGGTAAGATTTGGGGAACCCTGCTTTACAGTGTCATAGAGACAAGGGGGTGGGCTCATTTTACTCAGGCATCCAATCAGTCTCTCAGGATCCCCCCAAAGCTAACAAGCCACACCATTTTGGGCACCCTAGCAACATCTCCCATAGACTGCTATTATAAAATGCCCAGATGGATATCTTTGCAACACAGTGTCATAAGCCTCTTTCACACAGTAATTCTAGGAAATTACCATGAATTTACCAGAATGAATTTACCAGTAAATACAAAAATGTGCTGTTCACACATGCAGTGACGTTCCGTCTTTTTACCACTAAGACATCATTCACAGATCAGTATCAAAATACCGGTAAACTTAGAGAGAAAGCGGAAGTTACCTGTGGCGCGCGGCCGGCGAGCTCAGTGTCGTATTTGTAAACAATGGAGGGTTGTGACTTAATATCCATGATACATATTTTGTTGTTTTCACATCTGTGGCAAACGCTGACAGTCGCGAAGTTGCTCGTGACCAAACAACATTGCGTTAGGCGTGCCAGTTCCACCAGACACGTCCCGAACATGTTTTCGGGTTTGTTCTCCGGAAGTCGCATTGCTCGACCGCATACGTCATCACATTTCAGTTAGAAATACGCATACGTCTTCACATACATTCGAAAATTAAGATTTATTTATTTTAAGACATACAATCATTGTAGTTTCATTCTTACCTTGAAATGTGACGGGTGCTTTTCTGAAATTAAACCCGAAATATTAAACCTTGATGGCGTATGCGTTAGACCAACGCGACTTCCGGAGAACGAACCCGAAAACATGTTCGGGACGTGTCTGGCGGAACTGGCACGAATGGCCACCCTAACTGATTTACCGGAAAGGTTCTGTTCGCACATGACCTGTTAACTGCAATTTACCAATAAATTACCAGTAAAGACTGTATGTGTGAAAGGGACTATTGAGACAGGGGGTGGGCTCATTTTACTCAGGCATCCAATCAAACCCTTATATCTCTGCATCTGAACATCATAGAGAAATGGGGTTGGGTCTTTAAATAATTTTAGCTTCACGGTAGATTTATGCTAAATCATGCTAGCTTCATGTTAAATCATGCTAACTTCTGTAATGGAAAAATATAATATATATAATATCATATCCATCCGTTGGCCCAAAGGCAGAAACCAACCGGCATGGCAGAAGGGTCATCAAGTGGTCTTTTCTGGCGCTAACTGATTACTTTTTGGCGTTACGTAATTTAGGTAGTATTAGCTGTCTCAAATAGATAAAATCTTGTTGTTTGTAATTATGAATTAAATAGATAGAATGGCGGAATTTGGATAAACGTTTGATCACTCTATTTAACTCATATTTATATTGAACTCATTCATTCAATTATCAACGTCGCATCAGCCACACCGCCCGTTGTGCGGGTTCCGAACACATACTTGATCATATAAGAGGTTTTGCCTCTGATACGATCATAGCCCCCTCACAATCGTCTATATCAACTTATTACAATTCTAACACTATAATAAGATGTTCAAGTTGGCTCCGTCCAACCTGATATAGTAAATAATATGACTACGTAATTATACAAAAGATAATGCCCAGCGGTTATGGCTCATCACTCTGATGGCCCACATACAGTGCGATTAGGTAGGGGAGAGTGGGGTAAAGTGAGACATTTTTTACATTTGCTTCCCTCTAAGCGAGCTAAAATGATATATCAGTCAAATTTACACATTTCCCATTAATTCAGGATGTTTCCTAGCTATGGAAATTACCAGAATGTATTCAGGACGAAGAGCAGTGAAAAAATGATTGTTTTAAAAAAAGTGGTCTTGTGTCTCACTTTACCCCAGCTTAGGGGTAAACTGAGACAGACCATAAAAATCAAGGGGGTAAAGTGAACCAGCTCGGGGTAAACTGATCCACTTACTTTTTCCACTCTGAAATTACCATAACAGCACATATTGTAACAGATAAAATCCTGACGGCTAGCTTGACAACCACACATTCCAGAACTAATGTTGGACTAGTAAAAGAATCAAGGGGATTGGTCAATTAAGAACATTATTTTTCTAAACACTTGAAAGTACAGTAACACTGAACTAAAATCAAATACAACATAATATAATTCAAAAGTTATATTTTTTGGCCAGTTTTTGCGTTTATTTAACAGTGAGTTTTGGAGAGGACAGGAAAGGACAGGGAGGAGAGAAGGGTATTGGATCAGCAAATGACCACGACCCGGGAATCGAACTTGGGTCCCAGAAAGTGTGAAAGCACCACATGTCGGAGCGCTGCCCACTATACACCATTGGCTCCGACAATTCAAATTTTTTAAATTAACATTCAAATGACATATAGAACCAGTTAGATTAGAACGCAGTCTGGGGGTCAGAACAAAGGACCCTTAGAGCCAGCTAGTGTCTGCAGGTCAGCGCAAAAGACAATCAGAACCATCTATCAATATTTCTATCCCTTGCAGTTGCTCTTACTGTGGGTTCACACCAGACACGAGTCCAACGATTTGTGCAAGTAGATTACATTCAAAGTTAATGCAAAGACATGATCAGACGCATCCTCCCCTGGGGCGATGCGAATGACGCCATATGAGCGGAGCATTTGCCGCGAAAACACGCACTATTCACCTCAAACATGTCTTCGCCCAAGTTGAAAATATTTATCTCGAGCGAAAAATTTGCATGACACAATGTAAAATCCTGTGAGTAATCTAGAGTGAGTAATGCTACGTACACACCAAATGCGGGGCATCGCGTTACTTGATCTAGATTACTCGCAGGATTTAACATTGTGTAATGCGAATTGGTCGCTCGAGTTGAATATTTTCAAATTGGGCGAAGACGTGTTTGCAGCGAATAGCGCGTGTTTTTGTGGCAAACGCGCCGCCCGTGTCACGCCATTCGCGTCGCCACACGCGAGGACGTGTCTGGTCACGTCTTTGCATTGACTTTGTGTGTGGTCTGCTTGCGCAGATTGTTGGACTTGTGTCTGGTGTGAACCCACAGTACCATGATGCCTCGCTTTTGGTGTGTACGTATCATTAGAGACTTCTTTCCTTCCTTGACCTAAGCAGGTGCACTCTCCATCTCCTCAAGGTTTTTTTTTCCCCAGGTTGTCTTCCTGGTGTATTGACTACGCATAATGGTTTTTCTGCAATGTTTATAACATTAAAAATAAAACATATGTAATGTAATATTACATTAAAATATGTTTTAGACTAAACTGAACTTGTGCCTCATGTCTCACTTTACCCCACCGCATTTGTCTCACTTTACCCCACCGCCACATTTTGGGAAAAAACTCTCTCTCTTGGAAATTCAGGCTAATCTTCAGCTAGCATCAACACAAGGTTTTATATGTTGGTAGTTCATAAACATGTGTGATATAAGTTTTTCTACCTGAATCAATTTGCTTAGGCAC
This sequence comes from Misgurnus anguillicaudatus, assembly GCF_027580225.2. Taxonomy (NCBI): domain Eukaryota; kingdom Metazoa; phylum Chordata; class Actinopteri; order Cypriniformes; family Cobitidae; genus Misgurnus; species Misgurnus anguillicaudatus. The sequence goes on along the minus strand of NC_073338.2, from coordinate 42,268,289 downwards.
AACAGTTGATTAAGTTGACAGCAAGAAAATTTACTTTTACAAGCAAAAAATATATTTTTGTGAAAAAAACATGCTAACCACAGCAGCATGAGGTCCTGTCCTTCATGGCCAAGGGGAAATTTGAGGGGCTTAAAAACATAATAGTCATAGGACCACAAATGTGTTCCGTTGCCTAGATACAGGGGGTGTCTCACTTTACCCGATGTCTCACTTTACCCAGTGGCGAACCGTGGGTACTTCAGCTGGGCCTTCAAAATATGCAAAGTGCAAATGCCTCTCCATCCATAATACTAGGCTATTCGTATTTCGTTAAATCATACAGTGAACGTGTAAAATATCTGAGCACGCAAAGTTATATTACAGAATGGGCATGTCTGCCTTTAAATGCAGTTTTAAAGTTTAAAATTACTTTAATCTAACTGATAAACACAAATACAGATTCTGCTGCTCTGTAATGACAGGGGCTCTGTAAATTTGCATTTAACAAGCTTAAATTAAGTTCTTTAATTTGTTTTTTATTTTTTGGAAATATATATTTAGCTGTAGGATACCTTGTTAATCTTTTTCATAAGGGGAAATATAGCACCCTGCGTTCTCAGTGCACCTCCTTGTGGCTTATAACTGTTGTCGGGTATAGCGAGGTAAAAAATATTTGAATGTTTTCGCATTCTCTCAGATTTAGTTAGGAAATGATATTGTATGTAATTCGGCGTCGTCTGTCAGTCATTACTATCCTCGCGTAACAAGTGAAACTGTCAGGAAGTAAAAGTATAATTGAACCCATTATTTTTCTCGTGTTCGCGTCATATGCAGGCTCCTCTGCACGCGCTTCTCCCAGCTGTGCTCTTCACGAGTACGCGCTTAAGTTATTTCGTTTTTACCTCAGCCCTATCAAACTAGCCACAACGTCAATCACGTTTTCCGCCATTCACCTCAACCACTCTCACCGCAGAAATTCGGGCCATTAGACTGTATTAATATTAACGGTCTATGATCTTCGTCTTTTCGTGTTTTATGGCAGCTCGCATCCAGTTTGTTGCATGATTAGGACTTCATGAAGGCTTACAATGTTTTGTTTTTTGCCCGCCCACTGGAAATCAAAACGTGATTGGTCGATTTGCGCGTCACTCTTCACACCAAAACACATAGCTTGGCCTTCCCTGGGATTCATGAAGTCCTAACCAATGGATGAGCCAGATAACCGGGCCTTAATAGAGACAGACGATTCTGATTGGATTAGATGTTTTCATGACATGAACCTGACAGTAAGCTTAACGTTAGAACATAGATGAGAGAAAATATATTACATGTATTGTATTAAATTGAATTAAATAGAAATAAAAAAATGTAAAAACATATTTTTATTGAATATTATTTATTTGTATTATTATAATAAAAAATATTTTTATAAATTTTTTAGGCCTTCTCTGAAGGCGTAGAAGGCCCTGAAGGTTCCCCACTGACTTTACCCCACTCTCCCTATACGATAACCAGAGGTTAATTGCTAAAGCAGTTTAACAATGCTGCTCCATGCTTACGTGCTCTTGTTAAAAAGTACCCATGTAGCCCCTACAGTCGCCCAAATACAACTTAATACAGCTCTTATACTATAAGTTGGCTTCGTCCAACCTGCCAATTTACACTCTAATTCAAATACGAAACAATCAAACAAAAACCATTGCATACAGGGTATGTATGCAGATCTGGTTATAGATCCCTCAAAATGAAATTAAAAAACATGATGCTGTGTCTTGGGGGTAGATGTGAATTCTTTGAGAGAGGTTTCAGATGTTAATTCAACAGGAGTTAAATGTTTTTCGAAAATGGCTCCCTGTGGATCCAGCCATTTGGGGGCTGTATACAGACGGTGTCAAAAAACAACAACATTTGAACAGAACTGCAATGTAGTCAGTTAAAGATACATGCACACCAGATTTCTTAAAAATATTTTTTTTATTAAAATATACACCGTCTGACACTTCATGCTAACTTCATGCAAAATCATGTTAGCTTTATGCTAGCTTTATGATAAATTATGTTTACTTATGCTAGCTTTATGTTTACTCATGTTAGCTTCATGCTAACTCATGCTAGCTTCATGCTAACTCATGCTATCTTATGCTAGCTTCATGCCAACTCATGCTAGCTTCATGCTAACTCATGCTAACTTCATGCTAGCTTCATGTTAAATCATGCAAACTTCATGTTAGCTTTATGCTAAATCATGTTAGCTTTATGCTAACTTCATGCTACCTTCATGCTAACTCATGCTAGCTTCATGCTAACTCATGCTAGCTTCATGCTAACTCGTGCTAGCTTCATGTTAACTCGTGCTAGCTTCATGCTAACTTCATGCTTACTTCATGTTAAATCATGTTAACTTTATGCTAACTCATGCTAGCTTCATGCTAACTCATGTTAGCTTTATGCTAACTCATGTTAGCTTTATGCTAACTCATGTTAGCTTTATGCTAACTCATGTTAGCTTTATGCTAACTTCATGCTACCTTCATGCTTACTCATGCTAGCTTCATGCTAACTCATGCTAGCTTTATGTTAACTCGTGCTAGCTTCATGCTAACTTCATGCTTACTTCATGTTAAATCATGTTAACTTTATGCTAACTCATGCTAGCTTCATGCTAACTCATGTTAGCTTTATGCTAAATCATGCTACCTTCATGCTAACTGTGTCAAGTAGTGATGGTCGTTTTCGAAGCACTGCTTCATGAAGCTTCGAAACATTTACATATCTTTTGTTTCGAATCAGTGGTTCGGAGCTTGTTTCAAACTGGCCCAAGTCACGTGATTTTAGCAAACGAGGCTTCATTACGTTATAACTGTTTTGAAACGTTTCGAAAATCCTATGGTTCACCATCAGGGGGAGTTGATCACATAACCAATGTCTAATATGTTTAGGTGAACTCGGGTCAACTTTCATCCTTCTGACTAATAACACTGCCATTCTGTCTACTTTTTGTTTATAGACAGATATAATGACAAAAATATGCATAATTAAAAGGATAGTTAGTTTTAATGATTTGTTTGCCCTAAATAAAACTAAAAACACATAATTCACTTTAAACTATGTTTTAATTAAGTTAAAACATTTTTTTAACATATTTTAATACAAATCTTGCTATTATTTTGTAAAAAAAAGTGTAAAATGTTTGGACATATCTGCTTTTACACTATTTTGACCAGCAGGTGTCGCCACCGTGTGTGGTGTTTCGAAATGCTTCGAAAAACTGAATCAATTTTCAAAGCAGTTGGTTCAAGTGATTCGAAAGCTTTGTTTCTCCCATCACTAATGACAAGGAGCGGATCCAAATGCAGCTTGTGTTCTTTACTAAAGGGGTAAATCTACAATCATAATCCATAAAACAGGCAGAAGGTCAAACACAGGTCAATACACAAAAACAAGGCAGACACACAGATTTTTGTCTGTATAATGTATGGTTTTATGTTATAGGAATATATACATTTTTTGTTGTTGAAGTCTATAGACCCCAGGAAGAATAGCTGCTGCCTTTGCAGCAGCTAATGGGGATCTTAATAAATAAACAAACAAACAAACAAACAAACACTAGTGATGGGTTATTTGAAGCGAGGCTTCGGAGCGTTTGTCGAGATAAAATGGGCGTGCCAGATGAAGCCTTGATTCGAGGCTTGTGTTGTTAACGTAGAAATCACGTGACCAGTGACAAACGAGGCCTCAGTTGTGCGGCCACGTTATTGGTTTGGTCTGAGTATCGATTCCAGATAAAGAAGTTTCGAAACTCGCGCCCCCTTGTGGGTGTTTTGGCGTTTAGTGTTGGATAGGTGTACGGAGTGATAGAAGCAGCGGTAGAAGCAGAGTGTAGGAGAGTTTATTGTTAGTAGTAGATTATATTAGTAGTTATAGTATATAATTATAAATAAGTTATAGTATATATATATATATATATATATATATATATATATATATATATATATATATATATATATATACTGATTTTGGCAGTAACTCATTTTTTTCAAAAATGGCATTTATCGCATTTTGGAACCAAACTCTTCATATATATATGGGTCCAGTGGAGATGGCGTCTTCAACACCTCTTCGTGCGTTGCTGTGGGACATCCAAAAACAGCTTCATCTGCTCAGTGAAGAACAGCTGCGTAGACTCGCTCTGTCGCTGGAGGATGAAAGAGACACAGAGATTCCTGAAGTGACTGGTACCAATGAACCTGAACTCTTTGAATTCATTGTCGAATACATGAAAAGTGATCAACTGAAACAGCTAGAAGATCAAGGTATGTCTTGCCTACTTACTATCAGAGACAAGATTGATGAACTGAAATCCAGCAATGAGAGTACATCTGCCATGGACATTGCAAACAGCGACAAAGAAATGAACGATGGGTCATCAAAGACTGAACAGGTTCCGGGGTTAATAAGACTAACTGATGTTGCTGCATTATTGCCCCGCAGAGAATTCAAAATGCATGGTGGTGTAATTTCTGATTCTGGTTCTGACATGAGTTACAGCAGTGTATGTAAGCAAATTGATGAGGGGTTAAAAGAAAAGTTTTCTGAGTCTGAAATAATACGTACAATGCTGAGAATGATCAAACCAGGTAACTTTAAAGATATGTTGACCAACAAAGATGATCTCACTGTTGCAGAACTTAAGCGGTTCTTGAAGTCACATATGAGAGAACGTAGTAGCACCGAGTTGTTTCAGGAGCTGAGCAATGCTAAACAACAAGATAAATAAACTCCACAGCAGTTTGTTTATAGATTAATGGGGTTGAAACAAAAAGTTGTCTCTGCATCACAACATGGTGGGTCTGAGTTTAATTATGACAAAAGACTAGTGCAGGGGGTATTTCTTCATACACTGTATCAGGGGTTGAATGAGAAAAATGGTAATATCCGACTAGACATCAAACCGTACATCTCTGATTTAACAGTGACGGATGACCTTATCTTAGAGCAGGTCACAAAATCCGCAAATGAAGAAATGGAGAGACAGAAGCGTCTATACACTGCACAGAGACACAAGCCCTTGACTGTTAGTGCTTCCCAGTCACAAGAAAGTAGTGAGAAAAATTATGACACTTTACAACGAACAGTTGAGGGAGAGGTCAGAGCAAATTGCACTGCTTTAATAGAACTTACTGCTCAAGTTTCTGCTCTCACAAAAAACATTGAAAAAATGATGAGACCCACTGTCGCTGTCGAAAACCAGACTGAACAGTCATTAGCAAATGTTAAAGGCTCAGGTAAACCTGACAGTAAGCGCAGATGTGACGACTGCATCCAGCTTGGCAATCAGGAGTGTTGTCATTGCTTCCGCTGTGGCCAGGAAGGACACAGAGCAGTTGGCTGCTTAAAGAAAGGAGCAAAGTTGGGAAACGCCAGACGGTCAGTGACGCGGGACGACCACTGACCACTTCAAGTTGCCAGTCCCATGCTAAGATAAACTGTGCCCCTTTTCACCAGCCAACAAATGCAATTTTAGCCAACAGCAAACCTTCAAAACAACGAGCTGCACAACTAATTGGCAGAAAATGTATGCTGTCTTGTTGGATCAATGGAGTTTTTACTGAAATGCTATTAGACACAGGAGCTCAAGTAAGCATTGTTGGAAAGACATGGGTACAAGACTACCTCCCAAATGTCCCCATAAAACCTATTAAAGACTTACTCTGTGACAACCAGCTTCATGTTACTGCTGCCAATGGCTCTACAATTCCATTTGTGGGATGGATTGAAGTAATTCTGGAACTTAAAAGTCATGGCTATGGAAATCTTGCCATCTTTGTACCAATGCTGGTGAGTGACAGTTGTAATGACAATTTACTTCTGGGTTTTAATGTCATTGAAGAACTGATCAGAGGAAACAGTGACCAGCCAAACAACACTGAGAACCTAACTGTTCTTTTGAGTGAAGCTATGAATGTCAGGGAGAGTATTGTCAATAACATTGTCTCCATGATTCAAGTAACTGATTCAGAAGAAGTAGATGACAGTTGCATTGTCAAAGTAGGAAAAAAGGGACTTACAGTAAACAGAGGTGAACTTTGTGAAGTTAAGTGCAGAATTAGATCATTGCCTAAAGGTGGGGTAATGTCCTTTGAACCGCTCTTAGAATATCCATAATATGACATTTACCTCTCTTCAAGAACAGTGTTGGGCACTCTTGCTCCAGTATCTGAAGTACTACCTCTCACTCACAGTGCTGGTAAAGATAGGGAACCCAACAATAGAGAAAATGCTGCTCTTGTATATCAACTGAGTCAAGAGAAGAATCCGGTCAGTTTACCTGCTGAAAGAACAGTTAAGTGGCACCCACCTGTCGATTTAGGGCATCTTTCAAGACAAGAACAGGAGATAGTGAGGCAAATGCTTTATGAGGAATCTGATGTCTTCGCTCAAGAGGATGGAGATATAGGATGTATCCCAAACCTAAAGCTGAAAATTAATTTGAAAGATGACTCTCCGGTCCAGAAATGTTATCTGAATGACTACACCGAGGCGGTGCCATCTGAGGTTGTGTCAGCAATGTGGCAAGGGAGCAAAGCCATTGTTAAAGAAGAAGTACCATGGATGGCTTAACTGGCTCTGTGCTCAGCAAGTGATGTGAAGAAAGAAATCTTGAAAGGGCAAATGGTGTCCACAATGACTCAGGAAGATGTTAAAGCTTTCCAACAGGATGACCCTAGTATTAAGGAAGTGATAAAGCTTAAGAAAGGTAACTGGAACCCAAACAATAAAGCAAAAAAGGGCATGACCAAAGAAACCAGACGTTTGGTGCATGAATGGAGCAAGTTGATGGTGGAAGAAGGAATTCTTTACCGACAGTCTGGTAATCGGAAACAACTAGTCTTACCTGAAAAGCTGAAGCCAGTGGTTCTGAAAAACCTCCACAACAACATGGGTCATGTCGGTGCTGATAAGGTAATCCATTTAGCACGTGACCGATTTTATTGGCCATTTATGCAGAAGGAAATTGATGAATATGTGACCAAAAAGTGCAACTGCATCAAACAGAAGCATCCAAACATTCCTGAAAGAGCTCCCATGGGTTCAGTCACCACCAGTTCACCCTTCGAGCTGGTCTCCATCGATTACTTACACTTGGAGCAAAGCAAAGGGGGGTATGAATACATACTGGTCCTTGAAGATCATTTCACGCGCTTCGCGCAAGCCTACCACACGAAAAACAAGTCCGGGAAAACGGCAGCAGAGAAGATCTTTCAGGATTTCATACCACGATTTGGATATCCAGAAAAATTACACCACGATCAAGGACGAGAATTCGAGAATAATTTGTTTCAGACACTTCAAAAGTTGGCAGGGATTTCTCATTCAAGGACTACTCCTTACCACCCACAGGGTAATCCAGTGGAAAGGTTAAACCGTACCTTATTGCAAATGCTCCGTACTCTAGAGGAAGAGAAAAAGGTTGATTGGAAAGAACATCTTCCACATTTGGTTCATGCATACAATTGCACCAGGCACGAAGCCACTGGATACTCGCCATTCTTTCTGTTATATGGAAGACCTCCCAGGTTGCCAATTGACCTAATCTTTAACTTACAACCAGAAAAAGAGACACAGACTCATTCGATGTTTGCTCAGAAGTGGGCATCCAGAATGCAAGAAGCTTACAAGATCGCATCTGAAAACAGTCGAAAGTCATCTGCTAAAGGAAAGAAGTACTATGACAGGAAGGTGAAAAGTGTGCCACTCCAGCCAGGTGATCGAGTTTTGGTACGGAATCTGTCTGAGAGAGGAGGTCCGGGAAAGCTTCGCCCATACTGGGAAAAGTTAGTGCACAGAGTAGTGGAAAGAATCAAAAAGGGGCCGGTGTACAAGATCCAAGCTGAAACTGGTAAAAAAAAAACATTCGGGTGTTACACAGAAACCTTTTATTACCGGTGAATGACTTACCTGTTGAAGACAGCATTCCAGGAGCACCTGTAAAGAAAAGACAAGTTACTGAGAAGAAAAGTCGTGAGCAGAATGTGAACCAGGAAGAGGAATGCTCAGATGAGGACAAATGGTGTTATCCCTACTTACCAGCAAGTACAGTAAATCATGATGACGTGGAATTTCCAAAGTCTCAAACTAAGAAACAGCATCAGTTAAGAGCAATTGCAAATGAGTTTCACCCATCCTCAACAACTGTGTCACAGCCACTTACCGTACAGGAGTACAGGACAGGATGTGAGGATCAAGTTGTGGAAGAAGATGACACTCCTGTTTTCGGATTACAACAGTTGCCTCTCATAAGCCAAGACTTGCCTGCAAGACAAAATGAACAATGTGAGGATGTTGATGGAGAGGAACAAGAGACTGTAAGAAGATCAAACAGACAAGCAAAACCAAAAGAAATCCTAACCTATGACATACTAGGTCAGCCAACTTATAGACAAAGTAATTTAAACACAGCACATGCTTACATGGGTCCAGGTAGTCCAGTTACTTACCACGTAGTTAATGCAGCTCCTTGGTGGCATACTATCCCTGTTTGGACTTGTTAGAAGGAAAAAAAACTTACCTGGTATTATGGTGAAGTATCAAAATTAATGGGGGGAGAGTGTAGAGGACACGAAATGATAGACTCTTAGTAAGAAAAGAAAGAAATAAAAACACCCCTACATTTTTTTGATCTCAGGTTCTCTTAAAGATATGTATGTAAACAGCCTGTAGAGGGCGCATGACACATTGAAAACAGAGTAGTTACGTTCTGGTCAAAAGATCAGTAATAAAAGTGCCAGAACGCTGATGCATGGTATCTGCTTTCTCTTATTATGTTTACAGTTACGAACTCGACTCTTCCTTATCGAGGTCCGTAACATATTTTTAAATTGTTGCTCACAATAAAGTATGTGTAATTGTTATATACTGTGTTATTGTTATATACACATGTACTGTGTTAATATTATTATAAGACACACTTTATGGCAGTATGGTCTTTCGTGTCCATTATTTCCTGTTTTAAGGTGAAATGCTTGCTGTGCCATAAGGAGCTAACATACAGCAATAACACCTCTTCCATGCTCAGGCATTATCGAGCACTGCATGAGCATGCACAAACTACTGTCAATCCACAGACAAGTCAAAGTAATATATAATCTTATTTATTACATTATGTTATAAATTGTTAGGCTCTTACAATACACCAGCATTGTAGTTTCAAAGAAAGAAATGGTGAATGAGGCTTTGGTGAACATGATCATCAAGGACTCCCAACCCTTTTCCATCGTGGAGGATGCTAGGTTTAGGGAGCTTCTGCAAGTGTTGGATCCCACTTATGTTATTCCTACTCGAAAGGTGGTTCAGTACAGTATGTCAAATAAAGACTAAATTTATTTCTATCCACAGGCTTTGAAGGGCATGGTTGAAAATAAATACAGGGAGACTAAGGAGAAGACAAGAGAGCAGTTGCAGAAAGTTGTGTCTGTAAGCCTTACATCTGACATGTGGACATCAATACACATGGATGCATACCTAGCAGTAACCTGCCATTTTATCGATGAAGAGGACAAGCTCTGCACCACTTTATTAGATGTACAACATTTCCCTAAGTGTCATACTGCAGAGAACTTGGCTACTGGACATATGAAGATCATGGAGCAGTGGGGCATAAAATATAAAGCAAAGTGTCTGGTAACTGATGCTGCAGCCAACATGATAGCATGTGTACGAACATTAAATGTTAGGCATGCAATATGCATTGCACATGCACTTCATTTAATTGTAAAGAAGTCTTTTGATGACATCATTAGCTTCAATGAAATTCGCGCTAAATGTAGAAAACTTGTGACATTTTTTCGAACAAGCACTACTGCAAAAGAGAGACTGGCCCAAGTACAGGAACAGATGGGGAGACCAGTTCTTAAGTTGATTATTGAAGTGGACACTCGCTGGAACAGCACTTATAACATGCTGGAATGACTCCATCAGTTGAGAGAACCAGTTTGGGCAGCCCTGGCCTCTCTAAGGACTGACATTACCCCTCCCACAGCACTGGAGTATGAGGCAGTTCAAGATGCTCTCCATGTTCTTGCCCCTTTCCACCAGGCTACAGTAGAGCTTTCTGGAGAGAAAAGAGTATCTGCCTCCAAAGTGATACATTTGATGAAGATGCTACATCACAACATTACAAACAAGTCTGAAGGCCTCAACACAAATTGCGCAAGGCAGCTGGGTGACAGCCTGGTTCAGAGGGTCAGGGAAAAGGCTGTTCATTTAGAAACACTAAGTGTGATGACTTTACCCACATTACTGGATCCCAGATTAAAAAAAAATTGATTTTTAAGTCAAGGAAAAATGCAAGAAGCTAAAATCTGAATGTGCTACTGTCATCAGAAGTGCTGGTGTTAATTCTGTTTCCACCAATACCCCCCCAGCTCAGCTGCCATCCTCTTCAGAAGCAGGCCAATATACAAACCACAGTAAGTAGAATTTTTTTTGGGGGGGGGTATATTTTCACATGTCTGATTAGTACATTGTTAATGGAGATTTTTTATTTGTACTATTACTTTTAGGTGACCTTTGGCACCTGCTGGATAGCACGGTTGATCAAAGTAGAAGGAGGTCAAGTGCAACCGCAGATGCTACTGTTGAAGTGGACCGATACTTATCTGAAGTGAATGTCACAAGAACGGAGGACCCACTAGTATATTGGGCTCAACACAAACATCAGTACCCACACTTATACCAGCTGGCACTGTCATTTTTATGTTGCCCTGCATCTTCCGTTCCATGTGAAAGGATCTTTTCCAAGGCTGGAGAGGTTTTATCTAAAAAGAGGAATCATCTTAATCCCAACACACTACAAAAAATTATGTTTCTCAATAAAAATCAATAATTCATTCCAAAATCATGTGTTGCAATTTTCTTCATTGTACCCTCAGTCCCATAAGCAATATACAGCACTAAAACTACTTATGGTTCCACCCCACACAGCAAAAGGACTCCGTGGCGGATCAGTCGCGGAGGTATCGCGGCTTCCGGAACGGACCTGCGAAACGGACCCGTGTCGGCGTCCACTTGCGCGCAGTGACGGATCCGCGATGAAGGCGGATCGCGGACCCGCCGTGGCCTTGGGCTGCATACGCTCCGCATACGTGGCGCAAATTCATTCATATATCCGCCGCAGACCCGCAACGGACTCATTAAAAGTCTGAAATAAGCTCCGGGACGGATCCGCAACGGATGCAGACCGGAGCTACTGACTCCGGAGCGGTTCCGTTACGAATCCGCTCCGGAGCTTATTGCTATCAGGACCGGGTCCGTTTTGGACCCGTTTATCTCACTTTTAAATTCAAAATCCCTTCTGTTCGTGCTGTATAGGATGAACTAAACTAAAGGATTAAACCAAAACTATCACTAGGCCTGGCCACTGCAGCAATATAGAACCTTAAATCTGCATTGCCTTGTATTTTTAACCTAACAATATTGTAAATAGGCCTAACAGAAAAGTTTCACTAAAAGATATCAATTTACTGTACATAATTACTACTCAATGGAAATATAAAATTGCCATTTACATTTATGGACAGTTATAGCATATTCTATTTTTGTTTAAAAATTTTCTTTTTGTGGTTAAAACCTAATTTAGTGCTTTATAGGGCAGGTCAATGCAAACATAAAATACTTGATCTATTAGGCTACAACTTCAATGAAATGCTGCACTATGCACAGCTAAAACATCTGACAATGAATATCTGGAGAAAGACAAGTTGTTCAACAAAAATGTTTTTATTATTTAATAATTTCTCCCATTACACGTCTCCTCGTTGCACGATCTGTTGCCAGGTTGAACACAGCACCTGTAATCAAACAGACAAATGTTTATGGTATGTAGCATCCAAAGTCAAGTATGCTTATCATAATAACACCACCGAATGAAGTAAAAGTACAGTTTTTTCACTAGAAATGTACTTGAGTAAATGTATCCTTAAAAATCACTTTAAAAGTACTAGTTACCCAAAACTGTAAATGGAATTCGTTACACACCTCTCTGGTTAAATCACCCTGTTAACAGCCGCTCAAAATAACAGATGAGAAGATTACCAACCACACAGTCGCTCTGACTGACACCTGCATTCATTTAGTCACTGATTAGGTCACATGGCATCTTGCAGTCTGAACCGAGTCAAACAATGATTAAATTGCCAAAGATTAATTTTCATTATAAAGAAGATGGCAGATACACTACACCAAAATTGCCAACATGTAAACTTAATAATGCACAGCTAGGGCTAAACCATTATCCACGAGTGAACATGCTAAAGTTTTCCTAATATCAACGTCATTCCAATCATTAGTATGATTAAAAAACAATGTTTACTGGCACAATTATATCAATAAATCAATACTTACTCAAAAGAGGGTTCAGCTGAACTGTGTCCCAGCAAGAAAATCTCGATTGACAGGTGTGCATCGTTTAACCGTTCAGTAAAGGCGCGTCCGAGGATCCGACATGGGTCCGTTCAGGATCCGCTGTTTGACCGTAGAATTTACCGCGCTGCCGGAGGCGGATCTGATCCTCTGCGCGGCTCCAAAACGAATGTGACAGTCACGCGGGTTTGGCGACTTGAACGCGGATCCGCATAGGAGTCTCCTGCTGTGTGGGACTTTACACACACACACACACAAACACACACACACACACACACACACACACACACACACACACACACACACACACACACACACACACACATACACAAATTTTATTTTTACATTCTTCCCACCCCAGACTACTGTACAAAACAAAGTCGTACTTGTACAGTTTATAATGTCATTTTTCAAACAATTAAACTAATAATTAACTGGGTGTATTACATCTCAAGAAAATTCACACAGACAAATAGTTTTTTATTTTATTACATAACCAGAAAATGAACAAATTTCTGCTTAGGTCAGTGCATTAAATGTATTTTATTTATCTGCTATTTCTTTTAAACGTCGCTAGATGTCACTAGGGAGCACTGTTGAATGAAGCTTCGGGTAATGAACCTTTGGTTGAAGCAATGGGCTGTGAAGCGTCAGTGGTTCAGAAAGCCTCATTTTGCCATCACTAGCAGACACCATGAAGAACACAGTAAAAACTCAGGGACTGTCCACACGGAGACGTGTATCACTGCATACGTATACATTTGTTATCGTATTGGCGTTTCATCCACACGGATCCGGCGTTTTGGGAGACTGAATCCGCTATTTTTTGAAACCGGGTCCTAAAATGGATAAATCTGAAATCGACACCCTTTCGGTTTCATGTGTACAGCCAATCCGTATATTTTGTGAAGCGAAAACGTCATCACATCTCATGCCGGAAGCATCACACGTAACAGCATCAACAATAACGGCGGACTACGTGATTGTGTTCGTGCTACAGAAGCTACTAAGCCTACTAGCTTTATTACAGCAAAATCTATTGCTTCTATGCAATTGTGGTGACCAACAAGTGATAATGGACAACACCATACGTTGGTTATGCGCATGCTCAAAGTCGTCTTCTCCGTGTATAGTGTATATCTGTGGCAGAATTACAGCGCCCCATACTGGTCTGGCATATATACTACACCGCTTTCAGTGGTTTCGTGTTTACGGATTATTTTTTTAGAGCATGGAAGAAAAATGATCGGATAGGGAATGCACCGGCTTCGTGTGGACAAGGCCTCAATGTAACATTAACAACGGATGACCAACAGGTACTGAACAAGCAGAGTATATATAAAAACAAGAACCAATCACAGAACAGAAACAATGAGTTACTATGACAACACACAAGGGGTGAGGGGTGAGTCAGTGAGTGTCTATGGTGACAAACAAGGGGGCGGAGCAACCAATCAACAAGAGGGAACACAGGCAGACTAAGGCCTAGTCCACACGGACACGGGTATATTTATAACCGGAGTTTTCCCTAAAAAAAAAATCCCATCCACACATGCTCGGTTTAAATTAAATATCCATCCACACGATAAAGCAAAAGCACGCTATCAAGCGCTGTCAAGAGCATGCCACACCAGCAGGCGGGGATATAACCCAAATCGTGTTCCGCAATATAGTGAGATAACTGAGCATCTATCTGTATACATGTTAGAAGCCCTGTTGGCACAGTTATTATTAGCAAGCAGTGATGGGAATAACGGCGTTATAAGTAATTGGCGTTAGTAACTGCGTTATTTTTTTCAGTAACGAGTAATCAAATAAATTACTGTTTCCCCCGTTATAACGCCGTTATCGTTACTGACATTAAAATGCTGCGCGTTACTAAAATTGATCTCATTGAAGTGATTTTCAGCCGCGTATGCTCACTCTCTCAGCCAAACACTGTTGTTCTCTTGTGTGTGTGTTGGGAGAAACATAACTGATGCTGATTGGTGTGTCTGTGTGTTAGAGGGGGTGGGAGAACCACATAGCTGATGGTGATTGGCTTAGTTTCCAACGTTAGCCAACCAGAGGCAGAGTTCACAAACAGGCACGCCCACTCGCACAGTCCGACTCCGAGTCTGAGCGAGCGAGCATTGTAAAAAAAGTCTGAGCAACTGAGTCACTTTGTCGCTAGATTTAGCAACTTTCTATCACTTTAGCGACTTTATAGGACACATCTAGCTGTCTTTTCTGACGTGGTTGGAGACATTTGTAGACTGACATGAAATACGCGTCGTTTTCTCTTCTCAACGAGAAGCGGTGCTGCTGATGACTGTGCCCCATCTCAAAGCACTGACAGGCAGCCCGGTCATCGCGCATCAATCACTCCAAGAACACCGGCGACAGGGCGATGGAAAGTTCAACAAGCTCAAAGGTAGCGATCGCAAACACGAAGTATAAAGCACTACTTTTCCATTTTTGATGTGAAAGGCAAGAATTTTTGTGTAATGTGCAACTAATGCCCAGGAAGAAAAAGTCTCTCCACGTCTGTGGCAAGTAATTCTGATCTAATAAAGCACCTCAAATCGTCACATGCTGCCAAAAAAATAGTGATTTCTCTTTAGTATTCATTTTAGTCATTTAACATATTTAATTTGTAAGGGGTATTCAAGTTATTTGAAATATTAGATTTTTTTAAGTAACGCAATAATTACTTTTCCTGGTAATTAATTACTTTTATAATAATGTAACGCAGTTACTAACTCAGTTACTATTTTTGAGAAGTAATTAGTAACTATAACTAATTACTTTTTTAAAGTAACGTTCCCAACACTGTTAGCAAGATACGTCCGCCATTGCACAGAATCATCAACAAAGCAGTCGCGGCGCACAATCTTGACGTCAAACACAGTGGATAACTCGCACACTCTGACGTCGCAAGGCAAAACCCCCGGTTTTACTCTCTACACGACACCACTGTAACCAGAGTTTCTTAAAAAGCTCACCCTGGCCGGGGTTTTCAAATATGCTCGGTTTCAGTGCCCTGATACTGCGGTTTCGTGTGGACGAACGGCCGAACCGCGTGAAAAAACTCACGGTTATAAAAATACCTGTGTCCGTGTGGACTAGGCCTAAAACAGGGCAAACACAGACAGGACTCGTCACAAACTCATGTTAGCTTCATGCTTATGTTAGCATCATGTTAAATTATGTTAGCATTATTCTAACTTCATGCTAAATCATGTTAGCTTCATGTTAACTTCATTCTAAATCATTTTAGCTTCATGCTAGCTTCATGTTAAATCTATGAATTCCATACTAAAACATGTTATCAGCCAGCAAGAATACCAAACTAAATATCTTAAAGGAACAGTTAGTAGGATTTTAAGTGTTTTATTAATCAAAATCAATGTCTTTATTCAATGTCCTCAATGGTGTCAAATGACCTCTGCCAGTGATTTGACTTTTCTTTGTAAGCTTAAAATTTCTCCTCTTTACTTACATTGAACGGGTAAGTCCAAGGAGGCATCCATATCGTTCCGCCGTATTGATAAACTATAATAGCAGAGAGGGACTACCAACGCGTTTCCACAATACGTTTTCATTCAGAATCAGCTGCAATGGACAAGGAGATCAGTGAGAACATAAGGGCTACCGTAGTTGCAACACGCATTTGGAAAGGGGAGGTGCTAGAGAGCACTGTTCGTTTGAGTGCAAAATACAATTCCACCACTAGATGGGGGTAAATCCTACTTAATGCCCCTTTAAGAAGTAGCCGTTTATCCTATTAAACTACTTTCAAACTGCTTCAAACTTTCAGGCCAGCCTTTGTCAAGCCCACAAAAAGTTTGTCTTCAAACTTTAGCATCTAGTTACAATGGTCATTCCATTCCTCCTATAAAGGAGTGGACAGCATGCTGATGTCCTTTATAGGCTTTGTCAGACTTTGAATCCACATTTTGCTGTAAATGATTGACTAAAGACAATGCAGATTGTTGATGTCATACCAAAAGTTACTCCCCTAATTTGCACAAAGCATCATGTGGTGTAGGAATAATATCAATAGTAAATACACTACAGCATGCAGTACAGTATTAATGAATAATGTTGTTTTACTCAATAAATTAAATAAACATGGGAAGTGAGTCATTTATTCTTATCTTTATTCTTGTCTTTACAACGCCCCTGCTTTTGTCTGCAAAGGTAATGATGCACATCAGAGTCAACGAGACTGAGGAAGGGTATACAAATTTGGAGTGGAACGCAGCCCTGGAGACTTTTGAAGGAGCCTCCGAATTGGGACAGCCCTCGTCGCGGGGTAGTGATGTCATTGACCTTAGAATCGTGATGCACCCTGGGACTCCTGTTTGCACACGTTTCATAAACACAACCAGCAAGTTCTTAAGTTGAGGAAAACCGAAACTTTACTGTCAGGTTTTTATGTCTTTTCTAAAATGGCAGAAGCAAGTGTTTCTCAGGATCAGTTCATCTGTTCAATCTGTCTGGATCTACTGAAGGATCCTGTGACCATTCCCTGTGGACACAGTTACTGTATGAGCTGTATTACAGACTACTGGGATCAGAAGAGAGACTACAGCTGCCCTCAGTGCAGACAGACCTTCACTACAAGACCTGTTTTAGGTAAAAACACCATGCTGGCTGAAGTGGTGGAGAAACTGAAGAAGACTAAACTACAAGCTGCTCGTCCTGATCACTGTTATGCTGAACCTGGAGATGTGAAGTGTGACGTCTGTACTGAGAGAAAACACAAAGCTGTCAAGTCCTGTCTGGTGTGTCTGAACTCTTACTGTCAAAATCATCTTGAACAACATGAGAAATTCTTCAAAGGCAAGAAGCACAACCTGATAGACGCCACTGGACGACTTCAGCAGATGATCTGCCCTCAACATGACAAAATGCTTGAGATTTACTGTAAAACTGATCAGCTCTGTATATGTTATCTGTGTATGGTGGGCAAACATAAAAATCATAATACTATATCAGTGGAAGAAGAAAGGACAGAGAAACAGGTAAGGACTGAAAGCACTGAGTGTTTAATGTGAACAGGTCTATTCTACAATGTTTCTTTATAATCACACTATGCAGTAGCTATGGTTTAACTGGTTTGTCATTATTCCCAAATTCAGAAACAACTGAAGAAGACACAGGGAAAATACCAGCAGAGAATCCAGGAGAGTCAGAAGAAGCTTCAGGAGCTGAGAGATGCTGTGGAGACTCATAAGGTGAGTTTTGATGAGTAGAACAACTGCTGTCTGCTGTTTCAGATCTGTTTCAGACTCAGTTAGGACTCTCATCCAATCAGTCAGTGAGGAGTTCAGGCTGGATGACTTTCACTGAAGTTCACTGTGTGTAACAGACTGTGTGAAGTACCAGTAAGAGCTGAGTGAATGCTGCTGATTCTAATGCTCCTCTCTCTGTGTGTCCTAACAGCGCTCTGCACAGACAGCAGTGGACGACACTGAGAGGATCTTTACTCAACTGATCCGATCCGTTGAGAGAACACGGTCTGAGGTGACACAGCTGATCAGAGATCAGGAAAAGACTGCAGTGAGTGAAACTGAAGGACTCTTGCAGCGACTGGAGCAGGAGATTGATGATCTGAGGAGGAGAGACGCTGAGCTGGAGCAGCTTTCACACACAGATGATCACATCCATTTCCTCCAGGTAAAAACAGTACTGTGGTGTTTAGGAACTATAGCAACCCAGTCTCACCCCATGGCGTCAATATTTGACGACACTTGACCATGCGTCAATATGTTGACGCGGAGGGTATACCTTTCGCGTCATTTTTTGACGAACTGGGGACTTCAATACTATTAAGTCCGTTGCATTATTTTTCCTATTTTCTTACCATTTTCTACCATTTTCGCGTCGGTTTAGGGTTAGATTTACATAATGACATCCCTACCCAAACCTTTCCCTAACCCCAATGCCAGGCGACAACTGTTTAATTTCGCGTACCTAGTGGTATTGAAGTCCCCAGTTCGTCAGGGGGTGGCGCGAGGGGTGTACCCTCCGCGTCGGCATGTTGGCGCATGGTCAGGTGTCGTCGGGTATTGGCGCCATGGGTGTGAGACCGTGTTAACTATAGAGCATATTTTACTGTGGTTATATTTTCTATTCAATGTTTGTGTTGTTTGTCTTTGTGTTTGTGTAGAGTTTTCAGTCTCTCTCTGTTCCTCCTGGATCTACAGACTCACTCAACATCACTGTCAGTTCTCTCCTCTCTTATGATGATGTAGGAAAATCTTTGTCTCATCTGAGAGAGAAACTGGAGGATTTCTGCAGAGAAGAGATAGAAAGCATATCTGATAGAGGCAAGGCACCTATTTTTCTAAAACATTAGGCACACATTATGCAGTATTTGTGTTTGCTAAATCACAATATATAAAATATGTAATTATTTTCTGCCAAAGTTTTTACATGTTATTTACAATAAATATGTATGTTTCCATAGTAAAGCATATTGACATTATTTCCACCCCTGAACCGAATAGGGAACAGTTCGTACAATGTGAGTATCAGCAAATAATACACAAATACTGAAGATAATTTTAAGATAAATGCTGAAAAAATATTAGAAGTGATCAAAAACGTTATCCTTTTTGAACACTGATTAAGGGTTTAACAAAAAGTTACATATTACAGCTGTAACGTGTCAGAGGAGAACTATTACTCTTTGAGCTGTGCCTGGTTTCTCACAATCTTCTAATATATATATTAGAGCTGGGTGATATTGACTTAACATTCATATTTTTGTAATTTTGGGATGAATGGTAATGCCTCATATGAGATGTCAGTATAATAATTATTGAAATTCAGATTCCCTAATTTACAGATTATATTCTTTGTCTCCATAGATTATCGTCAGATCACTGCAGATCCAAACACAGCAAATAAGTATATCAAACTATCTGATGAGAACAGAGTGATTACTTACACTGACAGTGTCCAGCAGTATCCTGATCATCCAGACAGATTTGAGGTTTATTCTCAGGTGTTTTGTAGAGAGAGTATGAGTGGACGCTGTTACTGGGAGGTTGAGTGGCGTGGTAAGGTGGAAATATCAGTGTCATATAAGAGCATCAGCAGGAAGGGAGAGTATAATGATGTTGTGTTTGGGTGTAATGATCAGTCCTGGAGTTTAAATTGTACTGAATCCAGTTGTTCATTCTTTCACAATAACATTAAAACTAAACTCCCAGTAGTGTCCAGATCTTCTAGAATAGGAGTGTATGTGGATCACAGTGCAGGATCTCTGTCCTTCTACAGCGTCTCTCGCACAATGACCCTCATCCACAAAGTCCAGACCACATTCACACAACCTCTCTATCCTGGGTTTTACATTTATTTTGGATCTGTAAAACTGTGTGATCCAACAGTTGGCTATAATACAGGATTCTACAAATATTTTAGTTTTAGTACACTTTGGGGGTTTTTACCAGGGGTGCAGGGTTTCAAATTTTATTGAAGCTTCCCCGGGTGCCGCCTTTGCTTAGCGGACCCCCACCTGCTGTTAGCATTCCATTGACTCCCATTTATTTACATCTGAGGCATTTAAAGACTCAATTTGTCTATTAATTATTTCTAAAGAAACACGAAAATGTATAATAGGCTCCATTACCATGTCTCTTACGTTATGGCCCAGTAGAAGCAGTTTTTGTAAAAAATTGGCTAACGATTGCGTCATAACCTGCGACTCTTTGTCGCGCAGTAGAGAAATTACCGTATGGACAGGAGGAGAAGCTCATAGGCTATCGTTTACTGTCTATGAGGCAATCGGGTAGACGTGGAGGCATATAAGTCAAGGAAGAATACTTACCAAAATTTGCTCCTCTTCACGCTCGCCGTCTGCAAGATTCGGTAGGTTATTCAGATTTCTCGTGGCACGGATATTAGAAGACTTATAATTGTCAGACAGGTTGCTCACGTGACATCTACGTCATCAAGCTCAGTTTGAGTATGCGCAGTATGCTCGACCCCCAGAAAGAGCGTGCTTCTAATTGACTTCACTTGTCTCTGTTGAATCCAATGTGATTGCTGTATCCATTTCTTTTACTGTCTATGGTTTTTACAATGTGCTTTTGACACTGGGTTATCTTTGTCTGTGTTCTAAACCCCGTTGTTACCCTGCCCCACATGAAAAAATACTGTAGCATGCTATTCATTAGAATTTACTATAATAAACTGTAAAGTTTGAAGTATATTGCAGTGTATAATAATAATAATAATACTGCATTCATTTATACATTTGGCAGCCGCTTTTATCCAAACCAACTTATAGTGCATTTCAGGTATGAATTTTTAATCATTATATCAGTGTGTGTGTTCCTGAGAATTGAACCAAAAAACCATTTGCACTGCTAACCCAATGCTCCACAAACTGAGTAACAGGAACACCTACTATAGTATAGTATAATTACTATAGTATACTGCAGTATTTTGTAGTATAAACTTTGCCCTTTTGAAAGTTAGCCATGGTTACTTTTCATAAGGGTCATAACATAAATAGATGAATGGTAAATCCTGTATTTTCATTAATATTTACTATAGCAAGTTTCAAAAGCACTGTACAGTATTATTTAGGAATTTTACTTCATTTTACAATAGTACTATTGTGTATACTATACAATATTTTTCTTGTAGGTGAGTTATGCTTAATACCTGTAATTTCTATGGTATTGGTAAGCCTCTGAGCTTTTCAAATTGCTCATTGCCTTACCATCACAAAAAAACTCAATCGATAAATAAACTGTTAGTTATAAGCAGCAACTTTTTTACGTCTCATCCCATTTCTCTAAAGGAGTGTATGGCATGCTGATGTCCTTTATAGTATCTGTCTGTCTGACTTTGATTTCACATCATGCTGTAAATGAATGACTAAAGACAACACAGATAAATAATTGTTGATGTCATAACAAAAATTACTCCCCTAATTTACACAAAGCATCACGGGATGTAGAAATAATGTCAATATTAAACACACTATAGCAGTACAGTATTAATGAATAATGTTGTTTTACTCAATACATTGAATTAACATGGGAACCAAATCATGTATTCTTGTCTTTATTGTTTGATTCTTGATTTATCCTCAGATGCAGGGGAATGTACAGCTTGATAAACACAAATGTAAAACTGTACGCAATACAGATTGAGATGACATTGAGCTTTCTGTGTGTGTGTGTGTGTGTGTGTGTGTGTATGTGTGTGTGTGTGTGTATATATATATATATATATATATATATATATATATATATATATATACATACACACACACATGCTTTCATGAGGTTTCAAACATGTTCAAAATTAATCAATCATAAATCATTTACTCACTCTCAAGATATTTCCAAATGGCCTTCTTTGTCCCTGGAAGACAAAAGACATTAATTTGAAGATCATATCGCTCAAACATCCAGCTGTGGTTAAGATCACACAGATATATTTAAACACTCACATTCAGATACAGTGGTAACACAGCTACAACACTCTTCATAAGATTTATTCAATCTTTTTTCTGTGGCAAAAGCAAAGTTAAAAGTGTTAAACTATCAGTTTTTTGTCCTCTTTGGCATTAAAAAAACTCAGGATAATTCCTATTATCAGCGTAATGATTTTCTCAGTGTTTTGATCTTGAACTTAAATCCAAGTAATTATTCTAAAATGTAAAGCTGATGTCCAAACATGTGTTCACTGTGAATGTCTCTGTGAGTTTCTGTATGAGACTGACATCTAGTGGACTCTTTATTATATGACTGGGACTCATGTTTGTACACATTTCATAAACACACCCAGGAAGTTCTCAAGTTCAGGGAAACTGAAACTAAATCATTGTCAGGTTTTTATGTCTTTTCTAAAATGGCAGAAGCGACTGTTTCTTTGGCTCAGGATCAGTTCATCTGTTCAATCTGTCTGGATTTACTGAAGGATCCTGTGACCATTCTTTCATATTTATATGAACACATTAAAAGATTATTTTATCAAAAGCAATTTATGGTGTTGCTTAAACTATCAGTTTTTGTCCCCTTCGAATCAAACCCATGACTTTCCCATTAAAAACCTCAGGATAATTCTCACTGTCAACTTAAGGGTTTCATTAGAGTGCTTTGATCTGTTAAAGTAATAGCTTAAATCGAAGTAATTGTTTTAAAATGTAAAGTTAATATGCAAACCTGTAGTCTGTTTGAAGTCTGTATGACACTGACATCTAGTGGACTTCTTTATTATATGGCCAGTATTCCTGTTTGCATACATTTCATAAACCAGGAAGTTCTTGAGTTTAGGAAAACTGAAACTTCACTGTCAGGTTTTTGTTTTTCTTTTCTAAAATGGCAGAAGCGAGTGTTTCTTTGGCTCAGGATCAGTTCATCTGTGCAATCTGTTTGGATTTACTTAAAGTTCCAGTGACAATTCCCTGTGGACACAGTTACTGTATGAGCTGTATTACAGACTGCTGGAATCAGGATGATCAGAAGAGAGACTGCTGCCCTCAGTGCAGACAGACCTTCACTACAAGACCTGTTTTAGGTAAAAACACCATGCTGGCTGAAGTGGTGGAGAAACTGACGACTAAACGAAAAGCTGCTCATCTTGATCACTGTTATGCTGAAGCTGGAGATGTGGAGTGTGACGTCTGTACTGAGAGAAAACACAAAGCTGTCAAGTCCTGTCTGGTGTGTCTGAACTCTTACTGTCAAAATCATCTTGAACAACATGAGAAATTCTTCAAAGGCAAGAAGCACAACCTGATAGATGCCACTGGACGACTTCAGCAGATGATCTGCCCTCAACATGAGAAAGTACTTGAGATTACTGTAAAACTGATCAGCTCTGTATATGTCTTCTGTGTAAGGTGGACAAACATAAAAATCATAATACTTTAAAAGCTGAAGAAGAGAGAATAAATAAACAGGTAAGAGCTGAAAGCACTGAAAGTGCTTATGTTATCAGTTCTGCTCCAATTATATTGTAGCTTCATAATAAAAAATCCTTTATGTTAATTTAGAAATGTGTTTGCGTGTCTGTAATTAATGTACTGTTTATTTGGTATAAACTTCCACATCCAACAGAAACAACTGAAGGAGACACAGAGAAAATTCCAAGAGAGAATCCTGGAGAGTCAGAAGAAGCTTCAGGAGATGAGAGATGCTGTGGAGACTAGTAAGGTGAGTTTTGATCATAAGAACAACTGCAGTCTGCTGTTTCAGATCTGTTTCAGACTCAGTTAGGACTCTCATCCAATCAGTCAGTGAGGAGTTCAGTGCTGTATGACTTTGACTGAAGTTCACTGTGTGTAACAGACTGTGTGATGTACCAGTAAGAGCTGAATGAATGCTGCTGATTCTAATGCTCCTCTCTCTCTGTGTGTCCTAACAGCGCTCTGCACAGACAGCAGTGGACAACACTAAGAGGATCTTTACTCAACTGATCCGATCCATTGAGCGAAGACGATCTGAGGTGACACAGCTGATCAGAGATCAGGAAAAGATTGCATTGAGTCGAGCTGAAGGACCCTTGAAGCAACTGGAGCAGGAGATTGATGATCTGAAGAGGAGAAATGCTGAGCTGGAGCAGCTGTTACACACAAATGATCACATCCATTTCCTCCAGGTAACAGAGAATTGAAACAGGTCAGTACCCAGAAAGCAAGCAACCATTGAAACAGTTTTAAAAATTATTGATTTGGTCAATGTTTATCCCATTGAATCAATATCAGGTGTGCACCCTCCATCAGGGCTTTGAACCAGATTTTTTCCCAATTGGTTCGTTCGGAACAGAAACAGTAACGTTTCCGTTTTTTGGTTCAACCTTAAAATTGACGTTTCTGAACCGGTTAGAACAAAAAAAAATCCTGAACTGGTTAATAGTGTTACATTTCAGCTTTGGGACATACAAAAAGGTACGCTGATCATTAGGACATTAAACATAAATTATTAGTCTACATAATTTTAATTAAGTCTCTATCTTGTCATCGAACATTAAAATAAGGCTACATTATGTAAGCGACTTAACTGTAATTCTGGCATGCCTACATTTGTTAAGTGCACTTAAACACAAGCGTACACACAACGACGGAGGACGAATTTCAAACAGTGCTTCGGGAAGAAGATGCAGCATAAACAGTCGCTCCACATAAAAGGGACAATTACGTTGTTTTTCAGAGCTTTATTCGCCAAATGTATTTTAATGGACTATGAGACACAATAGCGCAACTCTCTCTCAAGTTTATACATCAAGAGTTCTGATCTTTGAAGGGCATAGGGATAATCACGTCTGATTGGAGATGGACCGGACATATTCAACCACATATGTGTCTGCACGTACAGAAAATTGTTTACTTTATCCCCTTTTTGTCATTAAATTGTTTATAATCAATTCAGTGTTAACATTTGCAAGCCTTTGAAACACGTACAAATGATCAACTTTCACCCTATTTAAATTTGCGTATTAATCCGCGAATTGCATGCCGAACTGTGGGTAATGATCTGTATGGATCACTGATCAACTGCGATCCGTTACACCACAAATTAGTAGGCCTATTAAAAAAACAAACATCTTGAGATACTTGGTAGCCTACAATATTTACCTCTTATGATTAAGCATTAGAGACTTCAGCTTGAGTAGGGTACTTGCTGGTGGCAAGCTTCTCATTTCTTCGATGAGTCAACGACGACCGGAAGTGAACTTCACAGAGTATTGCACAGAAATCTTGTCAAAGAACGAAAAAAATAACTGCTAACTGTTTTAACTGGTTACCATTATTTTAAATAAACGATTCTGTTCCGGAACATATATATTTTTAAAGTTTCTGGTTTTGTTTCTGTTCCTGTTTCTTGCAAAATATCCAAAGTTTTTTGTTTTCGTTCCTTGAACTGGTTCAAAGCCTTGCCCTCCATTAATAGCATGAAGCATGAAGCTGGGCTTCGTTCGTGACATGAACCGGGTGTTATATTGTGGGTTAACAACAAACAAGGCAATCTTGTTCCGTTGCAGAGATTCACTGTCTCCTGGACGTTTGAGCTGATGATTTCATAAATGCATAGCTGTCCTCCATACACAAAATAGTAATGGCTCCATGAGAAAGGCTTTTAATAGAACAGTTGCGCAATTTCGCGTTAAAGCAGAGAAACTGTGCAAAGATGTGCATTGTTTATCTCCATATCTCGCTATCTTTGCTCTTCCTGTCAGGCTGGTTGTCGTGGGGGGGGGGTCGTCATGAGATGGTAAGAGCTGTCAGAGACCAATGACAGCACTGACCGTTGTCACATGGTGGACGGTGCGGCGTTTTGAGTATGGTAAAAAAAACTTTTGTGAACACGGGCCGCACTAACTGAAAAATGATACAGTGTAATTTGGTGTGCACCAACATGTGTGAAAACACACTAAAGCAAACACTGATCACCATAATGGTGGTTTTTGATTGATTGAATGGGATTAACATTGACCAATCAACAAATGTTTACAGTGTTTCAATGGTTGTTTGCTATCTGGGTATTCTTTAGGAGGGCATGTTTTTCTATTAAATGTTTGTGTTGTTTGTCTTTGTGTCTATGTAGAGTTTTCAGTCTCTCTCTGTTCCTCCTGGATCTTCAGACTCACTCAGCATCACTGTCAGCTCTCTCCCATCTTTTGATGATGTAGGAAACTCTGTCAATAATCTAAGACAAGAATTGGAGGATTTCTGCACAGAGGGGATAAGAAAGATATCTAATAGAGGTAGAGCATCTACACACATTTTGCATTAAAATGTTTAGTTTTTTCTTCACTTTCTGAATTACTTTTTTTGTATCTAGTTACTCCTGACCCTAAGACCAGGATGCAGTTCTTACAATGTGAGTTTCAACAAACAAACAAACATACATACACATACACATATACTAAAGATGAACAAAGACACAGATTGATAACAGAAATATAAATTCAGATATCCTGATTTACACGTTTTGTTTTATTCAGATTCTTGTCAGGTTACTCTGAATCCAAACACAACACATAAACGTCTCTGTCTGTCTGAGGGGAACAGAGTGATTACTAACACTGACACAGTCCAGCCGTATCCTGATCATCCAGACAGATTTGATCGTTGTCTTCAGGTGTTGTGTAGTGAGAGTGTGAGTGGACGCTGTTACTGGGAGGTTGAGTGGAGTGGTGTGGTGAATATATCAGTGTCATATAAGAGCATCAGCAGGAAAGGATGGGGTAATGAGTGTGTGTTTGGGTGTAATGATCAGTCCTGGAATTTGTACTGCTGTGAATCCAGTTACATATTCTGGCACAATAACATTGCTACTAAACTCCCTGTAATGTTCAGATCTTCTAGAAGAGGAGTATATGTGGATCACAGTGCAGGATCTCTGTCCTTCTACAGCGTCTCTGACACAATGACCCTCATCCACAGAGTCAACACCACATTCAGCCAACCTCTCTATCTTGGGTTTGGGTTTGGAATTTTAGATTATAACTCAAAAGCAAAACTGTGTTATGCAATATGACTAACAAAGATATTACAAAGAAGATTGTCAAATCATTGATAAATCATCATCTAATTAGTTAAAGGCGGGGTGCATGATTTTTGAAAAACACTTTGGAAAAGGGAATCGGTCTGAATACCAAAACACATCAGCAGTAAGGGGCGTGTCTACTAACCAACAATGACCACGTTTACATGCACCCTGATATTGCGATTATAATGGGATTTTGGCAATACTGCGATAATACTTTACCTCATGTAAACGCAATACTTCGATAAAAATAATGCGATTAAGCTCATGATCGCAGTAAGTATAATCGCATTAAAAGAGGTGGCGTACGCCATTTTTAATCGCAGTATGCGTCCATGTAAACGCATTATATCGCACTAACTGAAGTGCGCGTGTGTTTTAGTCACGCACCTTAAGCACAAATTCGTTTTATACTTTACATTAGTAAGTTTTACCTGAACTCTGCCAACATGACTCGCTGTCAGCAGTCTGCCTTCATCCAGAAACAGCTTAAATAACACGACAGCAGCGTATAAAACCCTTAAGGGACATTATAACGATAAATATATTACTGACCACATTAAAATGATATAATGATATAATGGTATAATGATAGCTAATTTACTCACACACGCGCGCGCGGCACTAAAGCACTTGCCTTTAATGGCATTAACTGATATTGAATATTTCTTGTAATAAAAACTTTTTTGCAATTGTGTAAATATGCTGTTCTTGTTGCATTTACACAGCGGGTAAACAGCAAATGTCCAACTCAAGTTCGCTGTCCAACTCGCGATCGCTGCGTTTTGCGTAACTAAACAATGAATTTAGTAGTTTGTGTAATAATATCTTACCTTTTGGCGTAGTGTTTGTAGAAAAAGCATTACGTAGTGAATTTCACATCAATTGCATCAGCGCTGGATACCTGAGGTAATTTTATATTATGGACCTCAGCAATGAGCTTCTCTACTGCATTTTAAGCATGTGCACTTAAAGTTCAAATAGATTTGATTGGCTGTCAATGGTTTATCGTTCATCAGGTTGGACAAAATCGTTCTCGTTATAGTTGTTGCGTGAACTCCACTATTATCTTTAATATAAAAAGATTTTCAAAACCATATTTTTTATAGTTATAGTTATAATGTAAACGCCCTTTAAAGTCACTGTCACAATATTTCTGTCTTCATCACGGCACCGGATAATAAAATGCGTCAAAACCAACGTGTTTGTCATTTAACATAAGTAAATTAAAACAGTGGACCATATATGTAAGTTCATAATTTGTGCTCTGCATTGGGCTATGTATGAATAATCCGAAAATAAAAACTGCATGTAAAAAGGAGTGAAGAGGTTAGCTCCAGTCATGTAAACGTCTTACTGCGATTAAGTCCTTACTCGCATTATTGA